>NW_028225181.1:33024554-33151829 GCF_052327205.1 Somniosus microcephalus | reverse complement strand
CACACACTCACCCCTCCCACAAACACACACCCCTCCCCCACACACACACCTGACCACACACTCCACTCCCCTAAACACATCCCTCTCCACACACACCTCTCCCCAAAACACACACCGCTCCCCCACACACACCTCTCCCCACACACACACCCCTCACTCACACACAACCCACCCCCCATACACCCCTCCCCTACACACACCCCTCTCCAAACACACACCCCTCCCTCCACACACCCCTCCCCTACAAACACCCCCTCCCCCCACACAACCCTCCCCACACACACACCCTCCCCACACACACACCCCTCCCCCCACACAACCCTCCCCACTCACACACTGCCCACACACACCCCTCCCACTACACACCCCTCCACACACACACCCCTCCTCACACACATGCCCCTCCCCACACACACACCCCTCCCCACACAAACCCCTCCCCCACACACACACCCCTCCCCACACACACACCCCTCCCCACACACAAACCACTCCCCACACACACACCCGTCCCCACACAAACCCCTCCGCACACACAAACCACGCCCCACACACACACCCCTCCCCACAAAATCCCCTCCCCACACACACACCACTCCCCACACACACACCCCTCCCCCACACACACCCCTCCCCACACACAACCCTCCGCACGCACACACACTTGTCCCCACACACCCCGCTCCCCACACACATCTCTCCCCACACACTCCCCTCCCCACACATAAACCTCTCCCACACACACCCCTCCCCCACACACACCCCTCCAAACAAACCCCTCCCCACTCACACACACCTCCAACAGACACAACCTCCCCAAACACACACCCGTCCCCATACATGCCCCTCCCCGCACACACCCCTCACCACATACACACCCCTCACCACACACACACCCCTCCCCACACAAACCCCTCCCCACACACACACCTCCCCACACACACACCCCTCCCCACACACACCCCGCCCCACACACACACCCATCCCCCACACACACCCCTCCCCACACACACCCATACACACACACACCCTTTCCCACACAATTCACAATTCACAATTCAAATCCCTTTATTGGCATGATAAGTTACATCTTATGTTGCCAAAGCATCAAAATACATTTATGCTTGAGCACATAAACGCAGTTCTATTCATACAGTGAAAAAACAGGTACATCCCTGAGTGTATAAATTTACATTCGCATTGTTTATATATATTCTTTTCTTAGTATACTGGTTGCCCCTCTGTTCATGGCAAGCTATAACATAGTGTGCCACAAGTGTTACACAGCTTCTCTCCTCTCCCAGTAGGAATGGGAGTTTTTGGTTGTCATTCAGGTTTCTGAATTCAGGGCATATTTGTGAGAATTTTTGGTAGAAATTCTCCCTGATGTCCTGATATTTTCCACAGGCTGTGAGGAAGTGCATCTCTGTCTCCACTACTCCCTGACTGCAGTGAGAGCATATCCTCTCTTCTCTTGGCAGCCTGGTCTGCCTGTGTCTGCCTTTTTCGATCGCTAGGCTATGTTCGCTAAGTCTGTACCTTGTCAAGGTTCTTCTCAGTTTGTTATCCTTTACCATGGTCAGGTAATCAGCTATGTTGTATTGTCTGTTTAGGGCCAAGTAGCAATTGAGTTTGCTTTGGGTTTTTGTTGTTTCTGCCCAATATGTCAGATATTTTTCCTTTTGCTTAGCGACGATTGTGTTGGGTCGAATTCTTTGTGTTACCCTGTCACTGTCCTGGGGCTGGTTATTGTTAGTATTGTTGGTAGTTGCTTCACTGAGTCCTAGGACTAGTTGACTGAGGGTATTCTTCTTTATGGTCAGCTCTTGGCATTTCAGGGCGTCGTAGTGATAGCATTGGGGGTTGCTCATTTGTAGGTGATTCCAAAATTTGGTGGCTCTTTTTTAGATAGTGATTATTAATGGATATTGGCCTAGTTCCGCCCTGCATGCATTGTTTACTGTTTTCCTTTGTGTCCGGAGGATACATTTACAGAATTCTGCATGTAGGATCTCAATTGGGTATTTGTCCCATTTTGCGAATTCTTGTTGAGTTAGCGGTCCCCATACCTCACTGCCATAGAGTGCAATTGGTTCAATTACTGATTTGAAAATTTTGAGCCAAATGCTAATTGAGATTTCTATTTGGACTGATTTTTTGATTGCATAGAAAGCCCTTCTTGCTTTCTCTTTCAGTTCATTCACAGCCAGTTTGAAGTTTCCCGTAGAACTGATTTTTAAGCCCAAGTATGTGTAGTTAGTGCTTTGTTCAATTTTGGTTGGTCCTACTGTGAAATTTATTTTGGGTCCCTGATGTTTGGATCTTTGCTGGAACACAAGTACTTTGGTTTTTTGGGGATTTATTGTCAGGGCCCAAATCTGGAGTACGACTCCAGCACGTCCAGGTTCTGCTGTAGACCCTCTTTAGTTGGTGACAGCAGAACCAGGTCGTCTGCATAGAGGAGGAATTTAACCTTGGATTCAAAAAGGGTGAGGCCGGCTGCTGTAGATTGTTCAAGTAGTTTTGCCAATCCATTTATGTAGATATTAAAGAGTGTCGGTGAGATTGGCGAGCCCTGCGTCACCCCCGCCCCTGTGGGAAGTATTTTGTGTGCTTGTCTCCAATTTTAACTGCACATTTGTTGTTTGCATACATTGATTTAATTATATCATATGTTTTCCCTCCTACCCCGCTTTCGATAAGTTTCAGGAATAAACCATCATGCCAGATGGAGTCGAAAGCCTTCTGGAAATCTACAAAGCATGTGTAGATTTTGCTTTTGTTATGGTGAACGTGTTTGTCAATTAGGGTCTGTAGGGTGAAGATATGATCGGATGTTCTATAGTTTGGCAGGAATCCAATTTGGCTTTTACTCAAGACATTGTGCTCCTCAAGGAAGTTTATAATTCTTTTGTTTATGATTCTACTGAATACCTTCCCCAGGTTACTGTTTACACAGATGCCTCGATAGTTGTTTGGGTCGATTTTGTCCACACTTTTATATATGGGCGTTATGAGTCCTTTGTTCCAGATATCAGGGAAATAACCGACACTCAGAACCAAGTTGAAGAGTTTTAGGATAGCCAGTTTCATTTTGTTGTCTGTGTGTTTAATCATCTCGTTTTGTATGCCGTCTGTCCCGCAGGCTTTTCCTGGTCGCAGGTCATTGAGTTTTTCAAGAAGTTCCTTTTCTGTTATTATGGCGTCTAGCGGGTTATGGTTATCTTTTATGGCCATTTCTAGCTTTTCCAGTTTTTTGCATATTTGGTGTTGCTCTGATCTTAGTGTGTTTTTCTGGTATAATTTTTCAAAGTGGTTTACCCATGTGTCCCACTTTTGAATGGCAAAATCGTCGTGTTGTTTTTTGTGTAGTGTTTTCAAGTTTTCCCGGAAACAATTGGAATCAATGGATTCCTCCATGGAGCTGAGTGTATTCTTAATATATTGCACTTTTTTGGTTCTGAGTGTGTTTCTGTATTGTGTTAGTGTCTGACAATAAGTAAGGCGTAATTCCTCGTTTTCTGGATGTCTGTGTTTTTGGTTTGATATTTTTCTAAGTTTTTTCCTCATGTCATGGCAATCTCGGTCAAACCATTATTCATAGTTTTTTGCTTTGGTTTATTCTTGCGAGCTTTCAAGTTTGCATTTGTTGCCAAATTACCAAAAATATTGTTTAATTTACTAACTGCCCGGTTTACGCCTTCTTTATTGTGAGTGTATATGTTATCCAGAAAGGTGTCTAAAAGAGCTTGAGTTGATGCATTGCTAATTGTTTTCTGGTATTTTTCCGTGTCGTTTTTGGCCCATCTGTAAGATTTTTTGGTGTTGTACAGTTTACTGGGTTGTGTTTCTATGTTGTTTGTTTCTGTCTTTTTGAGGAACATAGTAATTTGACTGAGATCTGACAGTCTTGTTTGTGATTTGACTGTTAATGCTCTGAAAGAGGATGGGTCTAAGTCTGTAATCATATAGTCTACTGTGCTGCAGCCAAGAGGTGAGCAATAGGTCGATCTTCCTAGGAGGTCTCCTATGAACCTACCATTGACAATGTACAGACCCAGGTTTCGACAGAGCTGTAGTAGCTGTTTTCCGTTGGTATTTGACTGCTTGTCGCAGTTATGCCTGTATGGAAGGGAAGGGATGTCAAAGTGGTTATTCCCGAAAACGTAATTGTTTCCCTGATTATTGGTGAAGTCTGGTTCTTCGCCCGTTCTTGAATTGAGGTCCCCACAGATCAACACGTTCCCCTGGGCCTGGTATTGGATAATTTCCCCCTCCATGTTGGAGAAGGTGTTATCTTTAAAGTACGGGGAATCGATTGGGGGGATATAAAGTGCACAAATGTAAATATCTTGGGTGTTTGATATAATCTCCCTCTCAAGTTTGAGCCACATATGGTTTTCGCCCTTTTTTATAAATTCGATGTAATTCCCTCCCCACACACACCCCATCCCAGATACACCCCTCCCAAACACACACTCCTCCCCGCACAAACACCCCTCCACACACACAAACCTCCCCACACACACCCCTCCCCACACACACCCCTCCCCAGATACACCCCTCCCACACACACACCCCTCCCTCACAGACACACCTCTCCCCCACACACCCCTCCCGACACACACCACTCCCCACACACAACCCTTCCCACACACACCTCCCCACACACACACCCCTCCCCCACACACAGCTAGTCCACACACACATCCCTCCCCACACACACATCCCTCCCCACACACAATCCTCCCCCCACACACCCCTCCCCCAAACACACCCCTCCCCCACACACACCCCTCCCCACACACATCCCCCCCACACACAAACACCTCCCCACACACACACCACCCCACACACACCCCTCCCCACACACACACCTTCCCCCACACACACCCCTCCCCCAAAAACACCCTTCCCCCACACACACCCCTCCCCCACACACACCCCTACCCCACACACACCCCTCACCCACACACACCCCTCCCCACACACACCCCACCCACACACACCCCTTCCCCACACACACCTCTCTCCCAAACTCACACCCCTCCCCCACACACACCCCTCCTCACATACACACCACTTCCCACACACACACCTCCCCACACACACACCCCTCCCCACACGCACACCCTCCCCCACACACACCCCTCCCCCAAACACACCCTTCCCCCACACACACAACTCCCCCACACACACCCCTCCCCAAACACACCCCTCCCCAACACACCCCCCACCCCCACACACACCCCTCACCCACACACACCCCTCCCCACACACACCCCACCCACTCACAACCCTCCCCCACACACACCCCTCCTCACATACACACCCCTCCCCCACACACACACCTCCCCACACACACCCCTCCCCACACACACACACCTCCCCACACACACCACTCCCCCCACACAACCCTCTCCACACTCACACCTCCACACACAGACCCCTCCCCACACTCACACCCCTCCCCACACACGCCCCTCCCCACACACACACCCCTCCCCCGACACACACTTCCCCCTCACACACCCCTACCCACACACACACCCCTCACTACACACACAACCCTCCGCAAACATAAACCTCTCCCCACACACACACCCCTCCCCCACACACACCCCTCCCCACACACAGACACCTCCCCACACACACACCCCTCCCCACACACACCCCCTACCCACGCACACCACTCCCCACACACACACCCCTCCCCCGACACACACTTCCCCCTCACACACCCCTACCCACACACACACCCCTCACTACACACACAACCCTCCGCAAACATAAACCTCTCCCCACACACACACACCTCCCCACACACACACTCCTCCCCCACACATACACCTCCCCGCACACACACCACTCCCCGCACACACCCCTCCCCCACACACACACCCCTCCCCACACACACACCCCTCCCCACACACACACCACTCCCCACACTATCCCCTCCCCTCACAAACCCCTCCCCACACACATCCCTCCCCTCACACACACCTCCTCCACACACACACCGCCCGCACACACACCCCTCCCCCACACACACCCCTCCCCACACACACTCACCTCCCCCACACACACACCCCTCCCCACACACACACCCCTCAACACACACACAACACTCCCCACGCACACCCCCTGCACAAACCCCTTCCCACACACACACCCCTCCTCACACACATCCCTCAGCACACACACACCCCTCCCCACACACACCCAACTCCCCACACACACAAAACCCTCCCCACTCAAAACCATCACCACACAAACCCCTCCCCACACACCCATCCCCACACACGCACACCTCCCACACACAAAAACCCCACCACACACAAACCCCTCACTACAATCACAACCCTCCCCACACATAAACCCCTCACCACACACACACCCCTCCCCCACACACACCCCTCCCCACACACACACCCCTCCCCACACAAACACCACTCCCCCACACACCACTCCCCACATACACCCCTCCCCACACACACACCCCTCCCCACACACACCCCTCCCCCCACACAGACACCCCTCCCCACAGACACACCCCCATCCCCCCACACTCACCCCTCCCCCACACACACACCCCTCCCCACACACGCAACCACTGCCCCCACACACAACCCTCCACACACACAAACACCCCTCCCCACACACACCCCTCCCCCAAACACACACCCCTCCCGCACACACACCCCTCACCCCACACACCCCTCCCCTACACACATCCCTCTCCACACACACCTCTCCCCACACACACACCCCTCCCCCACACAATTCACAATTCACAATTCAAATCGCTTTATTGGCATGATAAGTTACATCTTATGTTGCCAAAGCATCAAAATACATTTATGGTTGAGCACATAAACGCAGTTCTATTCATACAGTGTATAAACAGGTATATCCCTGAGTGTATAAATATACATTCGTATTGTTTATATATATTCTTTTCTTAGTTTACTGGTTGTCCCTCTGTTCATGGCAAGCTGTAACATAGTGTGCCGCCAGTGTTGCACAGCTTCTCTCCTCTCCCAGTAGGAATGGGAGTTTTTGGTTGTCGTTCAGATTTCTGAATTCAGGGCATATTTGTGAGAATTTTTTGTAGAAATTCTCCCTGATGCCCTGATATTTTCCACAGGCTGTGAGGAAGTGCATCTCTGTCTCCACCACTCCCTGACTGCAGTGAGAGCATATCCTGTCTTCTCTTGGCAGCCTGGTCTGCCTGTGCCTGCCTTTTTCGATCGCTAGGCTATGTTCGCTAAGTCTGTACCTTGTCAAGGTTCTTCTCAGTTTGTTATCCTTTACCATGGTCAGGTAATCAGCTATGTTGTATTGTCTGTTTTGGGCCAAGTAGCAATTGAGTTTGCTTTGGGTTTTTGTTGTCTCTGCCCAATATGTCAGATATTTTTCCTTTTGCTTAGCGACGATTGTGTTGGGTCGAATTCTTTGTGTTACCCTGTCACTGTCCTGGGGCTGGTTATTGTTAGTATTGTTAGTAGTTACTTGACTGAGTCCCAGGACTAGTTGACTGAGGTTATTCTTCTATATGGTCAGCTCTTGGCATTTCAGGGCGTCGTAGTGATAGCATTGGGGGTTGCTCATTTGTAGGTGATTCCAAAATTAGGTGGCTCTTTTTTGGATAGTGATTATGAATGGATATTGGCCTAGTTCCGCCCTGCATGCATTGTTTACTGTTTTGCTTTGAGTCCGGAGGATACTTTTACAGAAATCTGCAAGTACACCCCACTGCACACACACCCCTCCCCACAAACACCCCTCCCCACACACACACCTCCCCACACACACACCTCCCCACACACACCCCTCCCCACACACACACATCGCCCACATACACACCCCTCCCCACAGACACCACTCCCCACGCACAACCCTCCCCACACACACCCCTCCCCACACACACACCCCTCCCCCACACACGCACCACTCCCCACACACACAAGCCACCCACACACACACCACTCCCCACACACACCCCTCCCCACACAAACCCCACCGCACACACAACCCTCCCCACAAACACCCCTCCCCACACACACCCATCACCACACACACACCTCCGCACACACACCCCTCCCCACACACACACATCCCCCACATACACAGCCCTCCCCACACACACCACTCCCCACACACACACTCACCCACACAACCCCCTCCCCACACACACCCTTCCCCACACACACCTCTCCCCACACACACACACCTCCCCACACACACAACCCTCCCCACAGAAACCTCTCCCCACACACACACCTCCCCACACACACACCCCTCCACACACACACACCCCTCACCACACACACTCCCCTTCAATCACACACACCCCTCCCCACACAAACCCCTCCCCACACAAACCCCTCCCCACACACACCTCCCCACACACACACCCCTCACCACACACACAACCCTCCCCACACAAACACCTCACCACACAATACAATACAATACAATACAAATCGCTTTATTGGCATGATAAGGTACATCTTATGTTGCCAAAGCATCAAAATACATTTATGGTTGAACACATAAACGCGGTTCCATTCATACAGTGTATAAACAGGTATATCCCTGAGTTTATAAATATATTTTCGCCTTGTTTATATATACTCTTGTCTTAGTTTACTGGTTGTCCCTCTGTTCATGGCAAGCTGTAACATAGTGTGCCGCCAGTGTTACACAGCTTCTCTCCTCCCCCAGTAGGAATGGGAGTTCTTGGTTGTCAGTCAGATTTCTGAATTCAGGGCATATTTGTGAGAATTTTTGATAGAAATTCTCTCTGATGCCCTGATATTTTCCACAGGCTGTGAGGAAGTGCATCTCTGTCTCAACTACTCCCTGACTGCAGTGAGAGCATATCCTGTCTTCTCTTGGCAGCCTGGTCTGCCTGTGTCTGCCTTTTTCGATCGCTAGGCTATGTTCGCTAAGTCTGTACCTTGTCAAGGTTCTTCTCAGTTTGTTATCCTTTACCATGGTCAGGTAATCAGCTATGTTGTATTGTCTGTTTAGGGCCAAGTAGCAATTGAGTTTGCTTTGTTTTTTTTTGTTTCTGCCCAATATGACAGATATTTTTCCTTTTGCTTAGCGAGGATTGTGTTGGGTCGAATTCTTTGTGTTACCCTGTCACTGTCCTGGGGCTGGTTATTGTTAGTATTGTTATTAGTTACTTTATTGAGTCCCAGGACTAGTTGACTGAGGGTATTCTTCTTTATGGTCAGCTCTTGGCATTTCAGGGCGTCGTAGTGATAGCATTGGGGGTTGCTCATTTGTAGGTGATTCCAAAATTTGGTGGCTCTTTTTTGGATAGTGATTATTAATGGGTATTGGCCTAGTTCCGCCCTGCATGCGTTGTTTACTGTTTTCCTTTGAGTCCGGAGGATACTTTTACAGAATTCTGCATGTAGGATCTCAATTGGGTGTTTGTCCCATTTTGCAAAATCTTTTTGTGTTAGTGGTCCCCAGACCTCACTGCCATAGAGTGCAATTGGTTCAATTACTGATTTGAAAATTTTGAGCCAAATGCTAATTGGGATTTCTATTTGGATTGATTTTTTGATGGCATAGAAAGCCCTTCTTGCTTTCTCTTTCAGTTCATTCACAGCCAGTTTGAAGTTTCCCGTAGAACTGATTTTTAAGCCCAAGTATGTGTAGTGAGTGGTTTGTTCAATTTTGGTTGTTCCTACTGTGAAATTTATTGTGGGTCCATGTTGTTTGGATCTTTGCTGGAACACAAGGACTTTGGTTTTTTGGGGATTTATTGTCAGGGCCCAAGTCTGGCAGTACGACTCCAGCAGGTCCAGGTTCTGCTGTAGACCCTCCTTAGTTGGTGACAGCAGAACCAGGTCGTCGGCATAGAGGAGGAATTTAACCTTGGATTCATATAGGGTGAGGCCGGGTGCTGTAGATTGTTCAAGTAGTTTTGCCAATCCATTAATGTAAATATTAAAGAGTGTCGGTGAGATTGGCGAGCACTGCGTCACCCTCCCCACAAACACCCAACTCCCCACACACACAAAACCCTCCCCACTCAAAACCCTCCCCACACAAACCCCCCCCCCACACACCCCTCCCCACACACGTACACCTCCCACACACAAACCCCTCCCCACACACACCCCTTCCCACACACACACCCCTCCCCACACAAACCCCACTGCACACACACCCCTCCCCACACACACCCCTCCCCACTCACACAACCCTCCCCACACCAACACCCCTCCCCCCACACACACCTCACCCCATACACACACCACCCCCCACACAAACCCCTCCCCACACAAACTCCTCCCCACACAAATCCCTCCCCACACACACACCCCTCCCCACAAACACACCCCTCCCCACACACACCACTCCCCACACAAACCCCTCCCCACACAAATCCCTCACCACACACACACCCCTCCCCACACACACACCCCTCCCCACACACACACCCCTCCCCACACAAACCCCTCCCCACACACATCCCTCCCCACACACACACCTCCTCCACACACACACCGTCCCCAAACACACCCCTCCCCCACACATACCCCTCCTCACACACACTCACCTCCCCCACTCACATCCCTCCCCACAAGCACACCCTTCAACACACACACAACACTCCCCACACACATCCCCCCACACACCCCACCCAACACACACCCCACCACGCACACACCCCTCCCCACACAAACCCCTCCCACACACACATACCACTCCTCACACACACCCCTCCCCCACACGCACACCCCTCCCCCACACACACCCCTCCCAACACACACACACCTCCCCACACACACACCTCCCCACACACACCCCTCCCAACCCACACACCACTCCCCCACACACACCTCCCCACACACACCCCTCCCCAAACACACACTCCTCCCCACACATAACACTCCCCACACACACCCCTCCCCACACACACCCCTCCCCACACACACCCTCCCCCACACACATGCCCCTCCCCCACACACATCCCTCCCCACACACACCCCTCCCCACACACACACCCCTCCCCCACACACACCCCTCCCCACACACACACATTCCCCACACACACCCCTCCACACACACACCCCTCCCCCACACATGCACACCTCCCCAAACACACACCCCTCCCCCACACACGCACCCCTCCCCACACACACAAGCCACACACAAACACACCACTCCCCACACACAACCCTCCCCACATATACCCCACCCCACACACGCCCCTCCCCACAAACACTCCTTCCCACACACACCCCTCCCCACACAATTTCACAATTCACAATTCAAATCGCTTTATTGGCATGATAAGTTACATCTTATGTTGCCAAAGCATCAAAATACATTGATGGTTGAGCACATAAACGCAGTTCTATTCATACATTGTATAAACAGGTATATCCCTGAGTGTATAAATATACATTCGCATTGTTTATATATATTCATTTCTTAGCTTACTGGTTGTCCCTCTGTTCATGGCAAGCTGTAACGTAGTGTGCAGCCAGTGTTACACAGCTTCTCTACTCTCCCAGTAGGAATCGGAGTTTTTGGTTGTCATTCAGATTTCTGAATTCAGGGCATATTTGTGAGAATTTTTGGTAGAAATTCTCCCTGATGTCCTGATATTTTCCACAGGCTGTGAGGAAGTGCATCTCTGTCTCCACTACTCCCTGATTGCAGTGAGAGCATATCCTGTCTTCTCTTGGCATCCTGGTCTGCCTGTGTCTGCCTTTTTCGATCGCTAGGCTATGTTCGCTAAGTCTGTACCTTGTCAAGGTTCTTCTCCGTTTGTTATCCTTTACCATGGTCAGGTAATCAGCTATGTTGCATTGTCTGTTTAGGGCCAAGTAGCAATTGAGTTTGCTTTGGGTTTTTGTTGTTTCTGCCCAATATGTCAGATATTTTTCCTTTTGCTCAGCGACGATTGTCTTGGGTCGAATTCTTTGTGTTACCCTGTCACTGTCCTGGGGCTGGTTATGGTTAGTATTGTTAGTACTTACTTCACTGAGTCCCAGGACTAGTTGATTGAGGGTATTCTTCTTTATGGTCAGCTCTTGGTATTTCAGGGCGTCGTAGTGATAGCATTGGGGATTGCTCATTTGTAGGTGGTTCCAAAATTTGGTGGCTCTTTTTTGGATAGTGATTAGTGATGGATATTGGCCTAGTTCCGCCCTGCATGCATTGTTTACTGTTTTCCTTTGAGTCCGGAGGATACTTTTACAGAATTCTGCATGTAGGATCTCAATTGGGTGCTTGTCCCATTTTGCGAATTCTTGTTGAGTTAGCGGTCCCCATACTTCACTGCCATAGAGTGCAATTGCTTCAATTACTGATTTGAAAATTTTGAGCCAAATGCTAATTGGGATTTCTATTTGGATTGATTTTTTGATGGCATAGAAAGTCCTTCTTGCTTTCTCTTTCGGTTCATTCACAGCCAGTTTGAAGTTTCCCGTAGAACTGATTTTTAAGCCCAAGTATGTGTAGTTAGTGGTTTGTTCAATTTTGGTTGTTCCTACTGTGAAATTTATTTTGGGTCCCTGATGTTTGGATCTTTGCTGGAACACAAGGACTTTGGTTTTTTGGGGATTTATTGTCAGGGCCCAAGTCTGGCAGTACGACTCCAGCAGGTCCAGGTTCTGCTGTATACCGTCTTTAGTTGGTGACAGCAGAACCAGGTCGTCTGCATAGAGGAGGAATTTAACCTTGGATTCATATCGGGTGAGGCCGGGTGCTGTAGATTGTTCAAGTAGTTTTGCCAATCCATTTATGTAAATATTAAAGAGTGTCGATGAGATTGGCGAGCCCTGCGTCACCCCCCGCCCGTGTGGGAAGTATTTTGTTTGTTTGTCTCCAATTTTAACTGCACATTTGTTGTTTGTATACATTGATTTAATTACATCATATGTTTTCCCTCCTACCCCGCTTTCGATAAGTTTCAGGAATAAACCGTCATGCCAGATGGAGCCGAAAGCTTTCTGGAAATTTACAAAGCATGCGTAGATTTTGCTTTTGTTATGGTGAACGTGTTTGTCAATTAGGGTCTGTAGGATTAAGATATGATCGAATGTTCTATAGTTTGGCAGGAATCCAATTTGGCTTTTACTCAAGACATTGTGCTCCTCAAGGAAGTTTATAAGTCTTTTGTTTATGATGCTACAGAATACCTTCCCCAGGTTACTGTTTACGCAGATGCCTCGAAATTTGTTTGGGTCGATTTTGTCCCCACTTTTGTATATAGGCGTTATGAGTCCTTTGTTCCAGATATCAGGGAAATAACCGACACTCAGAACCAAGTTGAAGAGTTTTAGGATAGCCAGTTTCATTTTGTTGTCTGTGTGTTTAATCATCTCGTTTAGTATGCCGTCTGTCCCGCAGGCTTTTTCTGGTCGCAGATCCTTGAGTTTTTCAAGAAGTTATTTTTCTGTTGTTATGGCGTCTAGCGGGTTTTGGTTATCTTTTATGGCCATTTCTAGCTTTTCCAGTATTTTGCATATTTGGTGTTGCTCTGGTCTTAGTGTGTTTTTCTGGTATAATTTTTCAAAGTGGTTTACCCATGTGTCCCCATTTTGAATGGCCAAATCGTCGTGTTGTTTTTTGTGTAGTGTTTTCAAGTTTTCCCAGAAACAATTGGAATCAATGGATTCCTCCATGGAGCTGAGTGTATTCTTAATATATTGCTCTTTTTTGGTTCTGAGTGTGTTTCTGTATTGTGTTAGTGTCTGACAATAAGTAAGGCGTAATTCCTCGTTTTCTGGGTGTCTGTGTTTTTGGTTTGATATTTTTCTAAGTTTTTTCCTCATGTTATGGCAATCTTGGTCAAACCATTTTTCATAGTTTTTTGTTTTGGGTTTGTTCTTGCGAGCTTTCAAGTTTGCATTTGTTGCCAAATTATCAAAAATATTGTTTGTGTTTAATAACTGCCCGGTTTACGCCTTCTTTATTGAAAGTTTATATGTTATCCAGAAAGGTGTCTAAGAGAGCTTGCGTTGATGCATTGCTAATTGTTTTCTGGTATTTTTCCGTGTCGTTTTTGGCCCATCTGTACGATTTTTTGGTGTTGTACAGTTTACTGGGTTGTGTTTCTATGTTGTTTGTTTCTGTCTTTTTGAGGAACATAGTAATTTGACTGTGATCTGACAGTGTTGTTTGTGGTTTGACTGTGAATGCTCTGAAGGAGGATGGGTCTAAGTCTGTAATCATATAGTCTACTGTGCTGCAGCCAAGAGGTGAGCAATAGGTCGATCTTCCTAGGAGGTCTCCTATGAACCTACCATTGACAATGTACAGACCCAGGTTTCGACAGAGCTGTAGTAGCTGTTTTCCATTGGTATTTGACTGCTTGTCGCAGTTATGCCTGTATGGAAGGGAAGGGATGTCAAAGTGGTTATTTCCGAAAACGTAATTGTTTCCCTGATTATTGGTGAAGTCTGGTTCTTCGCCCGTTCTTGAATTGAGGTCCCCACAGATCAACACGTTCCCCTGGGCCTGGTATTGGATAATTTCCCCCTCCATGTTGCAGAAGGTGTCCTCTTTAAAGTACGGGGAATCGATTGGGGGGATATAAAGTGCGCAAATGTAAACATCTTGGGTGTTTGAGATAATCTCCCTCTCAAGTTTGAGCCACATATGGTTTTCTCCCTTTTTTATAAATTTGATGTAATTCTTAAGTTCTGTTTTAAACCAGATCAGTATGCCTCCGGAGTCTCTGCCTTGGGTTACACTTGGTAATTTATTGGAGGCGACCACCAGCTCAGTGTACCCTTGGGGACAGCCATTGTGTCCTTTTCCTTTATACCAAGTTTCCTGTAAAATGATAATATCTAGGTCTTTAGTTTCATCTATGAACTCTGGGGTCCTACTCTTCACGTTTCGCACTGAAGAGCGTAGACCTTGAATATTCCAGGTCGAAATATATAATGATTTCATGTTAAGTTTGATCTTTTACTATGATAGGTTAAAGAGTGGTACGTGTTTGTCGTGTCTAAGTGTGGGGAATAAAAAGATCACTTTAGTTGTCCATAAAAGTTAATACAATTTGGTTACAGTTCTTTCTATTAATTAGTCCTTGATCCATAAGGCGGAAGTAGATGCTGCTGCACATCTGCTTATTGTCTCCACAGACATCCCTCCCCACACACACCCCTCCGCCACACACACCCCTCCCCCACACACACCCCTCTCCACACACAACACTCACCACACACACCCCTCCCACACATGCCCCCCTCCCCACACACTCACCCCTCCCCACACGCACACCACTACCCACAAACACGCCCCTCCCCACACACACATTTCCCCATAAACTCCCCTCCCCACACACACCCCTCCGCACACACACCCATACCCCACACACAAACCTCCCCCACACACATACCTCCCCCACTCCCTCCCCTCCCCACACACACACCCCTCCCCACAAACACCCCTCCCCACACACACTCCTCCCCACACACACTGCTCCCCACATACACATCGCTCCCCCACACACACCCCTCCCCACACATACCACTCCCCACACACACACCCCTCCCCACACACAACCTTCCCCACACACACCCCTCCACACACACACCCTTCCCCGCACTCATCTCTACCCACACACACCCCTCCCACACTACCCCCCCACACACACCCCTCCCCGAACACACAACCCTCCCTCACACACACATCTCCCCACACACAGACCTCCCCACTCACACAACCCTCCCCACATACACAACTCTCCCCCACACTCAACTCTCCCTCACGCAAACCCCGCACCAAGACACACCCCTCCCCCACACACTCCCCACCCCAAACACACACCCCTCCCCCACACACACCCCTCCCCACACAATAAATACAATACAATACAAATCGCTTTGTTGGCATGATAAGGTACATCTTATGTTGCCAAAGCATCAAAATACATTTATGGTTGAACACATAAACGCGGTTCCATTCATACAGTGTATAAACAGGTATATCCCTGAGTTTATAAATATATTTTCGCCTTGTTTATATATACTCTTGTCTTAGTTTACTGGTTGTCCCTCTGTTCATGGCAAGCTGTAACATAGTGTGCCGCCAGTGTTCCACAGCTTCTCTCCTCCCCCAGTAGGAATGGGAGTTTTTGGTTGTCAGTCAGATTTCTGAATTCAGGGCATATTTGTGAGAATTTTTGATAGAAATTCTCTCTGATGCCCTGATATTTTCCACAGGCTGTGAGGAAGTGCATCTCTGTCTCAACTACTCCCTGACTGCAGTGAGAGCATATCCTGTCTTCTCTTGGCAGCCTGGTCTGCCTGTGTCTGCCTTTTTCGATCGCTAGGCTATGTTCGCTAAGTCTGTACCTTGTCAAGGTTCTTCTCAGTTTGTTATCCTTTACCATGGTCAGGTAATCAGCTATGTTGTATTGTCTGTTTAGGGCCAAATAGCAATTGAGTTTGCTTTGGGTTTTTGTTGTTTCTGCCCAATATGACAGATATTTTTCCTTTTGCTTAGCGACGATTGTGTTGGGTCGAATTCTTTGTGTTACCCTGTCACTGTCCTGGGGCTGGTTATTGTTAGTATTGTTATTAGTTACTTTATTGAGTCCCCTCCCTCACACACCCCTCCCCCACACACATACCCCTCCCCCACACACACCCCTCTCCCCACACACACCACTCCCCACACACACACCTCCCACACACACACACCTCCCCACACACACACCACTCCCCAAACAAAACCCTCCCCACACAAACCCCTCCCCACACACACCCCTCCGCACACCCATCCCTCCCCACACGCACCCCTCCCCACACACACCCCTCCCACACACACATACCACTCCACACACACAACCCTCCCCCACACACTCCCCTCCCCACACACACCCCGCCCCCCACACACCCTTCCCCACACACACCCCTCCCCACTTACACACCTCCACGCACACATCCCTCCCCACACACACCACTTCTCCACACACCCCCCTCCCCCACACACACTTCCCGACACACACACCCCTCCCCACACACACCGCTCCCCCACACACCCCACCCCAGACACACCCCTCCACACACACACCCTTCCCCACACACACCCCTCCTCCACACACACACCCCTTCCCCACACACACACCCCTCCCCCACACACACCTTTCCCCACACACACACCCCTCCCCCATACAAACCCCTCCCCCACACTCCCATCCCCTACACAGACCCCCCTCCACACACACACACCTCCCCCCACACAACACTCCCCCACACACACCCCTGCCCACACATACACCCCTCCCCACACACACTCCTCCCCAAACACATACCTCCCCACACACACCCCTGCACACACACACACCTTACAATACCCCACATGCACACATCTCACCACACACAGGCCCCTCCCCACACATGCACCACTCCCCACACACACACCTCTCCCTACACACATACACACCTCCCACACACACAGCCCTCCCCACACACACAACCCTCCCCACACAAACCCCTCCCCACACACATCCTCCGCCACACACACACCCCTCCCCACACACACACACCTCTCCACACACACAAAACCCTCCCCACACAAACCCCTCCCCACACACACCCCTCCCCACAAACCCCTCCCCACACGCACACCACTCCCCACACAAACCCCTCCCCACAAACACAACCCTCCCCACACACACCCCACCCCCACACACACTCCTCCCCACACACACCCCTCCCCACACACACCCCTCCCCACAAACACCCCTCCCCACACACACACACCTCCCACACACGCCCCTCCCCACACGCACCCCTCCCCACACACACCCCTCCCCACACAAACACGTCTGCACACACACCCCTCCCTACACACACCCATCCCCACTCACACACCCCTCCCCACACACACACCCCTCCCCACAGACACACCACTCCCCACACAAACCCCTCCCCACACAAAACCCTCCCCACACAAATCCCTCCCAACACACACACCACTCCCAACACACAAACACTCCTCCCCACACAAACCACTCCCCACACAAACACCTCCCCACACAAACCCCTCCCCACACACACCGCTCCACACACACACACCCCTCCCCACACACACACCCCTCCCCACACTCACACCCCTCCCCACACAAATCTCTCCCCACACACACACCCCTCCCCACAAACACACCCCTCCCCACACACACACCCCTCCCCACGCACACACCACTCCCCACACAAACCCCTCCCTACACACATTCCTCCCCACACACACACCTCCTCCACACACACACCGCCCCCACACACACCCCTCCCCCACACACACCCCTCCCCACACACACTCACCTCCCCCACACACATCCCTCCCCACAAACACACCCCTCCACATACACACAACCCTCCCCACACACCCCCCCACACACACTTCCCCACACACACACCCCTCCCCACACACACACATCCTCACACACACCCCTCAGCACACACACACACCTCCCCACACACACCCCTCCACGCACACACCCCTCCCCACATAAACCCCTCACACACACACATACCACTCCACAGACACACCCCTCCCACACTCACTCCCCTCCCACACGCACCCCGCCACACACACACCCCTCCCCACACGCACAATCCTCACCACACACACCTCTCCGCACATGCACACCCCTCCACCACACACAACCCTCCCAACACACAAACACCTCCCCACACACACAACCCTCCCCACACACACACCTCCCCACATACAACCCTCCACACACATACCCCTCCCAACACACACCACTCCCACACACAGCCCCTCCCCCGCACACACCTCCCCACAAACAAACGCCTCCCCACACACATCACTCCCCCACACACCCCACGCCACATACAGCCCTCCCCACACTCACCCTTCCCCACACACACCCCTCCCGCACACACACAACCCTCCCCCGCACACACACCCCTCCCCCACACACACCCATCTCCCCACACACACACCTCTCCCCACACACACATCTCCCCACACACACCTCCCCACACACACACCCTTCCTCAAACACACCTCTCCCCACGCACACCCCTCCCCACACACTCCCCTCCCCACACACACCCCTCCTCAAACACACAAACCTCCCCCACGCACACACACTTCCCCCACACAAACCCCTCACCACACACCCCTCCCCACACACACACCCCTCCACACACACTCCCCTCCCTCACACACACACCCCTCCCCACACACAAAGCCCTCACCACACACACACCCCTCCCCACACACATCCGTCCCCACACAAACCCCTCCCCACATACACTCCACCACACGATCACCCCTCCCCACACTCGTCCCTCCACACGCACAGCCCTCCCCACACATACACCTCCCGAAACACAACACTCCCCACACACACACCCCTCCCCACACAAAGCCCTCCCCACACAAACCCCTCCCCACACACATCCCTCCCCACACACACCCTTCCCCCTCACACACACCTCCCCCACACACACCCCTCCCCCACACACACACCTCCCCACACACACACACCTCCCCACACAGACTCACCTCCCCCACACAAAACCCTCCCCACAAACACACCACTCCACACACACACACCACTCCCCACACACACCCCTCCTCACACACACCCCTCAGCACACACACACCCCTCCCCACACACACCCCTCCCCACACACATCCCCCTCCCCACACACACCACTCCCCACACACACACATTCCCCACTCACACCCCTCCTCACACACACCCCTCCCCCACACACGCACACCTCCCCAAACACACACCCCTCCCCCACACACGCACCCCTCCCCACACACACAAGCCACACACAAACACACCACTCCCCACACACAACCCTCCCCACATATACCCCACCCCACACACGCCCCTCCCCACAAACACTCCTTCCCACACACACCCCTCCCCACACAATTTCACAATTCACAATTCAAATCGCTTTATTGGCATGATAAGTTACATCTTATGTTGCCAAAGCATCAAAATACATTTATGGTTGAGCACATAAACGCAGTTCTATTCATACATTGTATAAACAGGTATATCCCTGAGTGTATAAATATACATTCGCATTGTTTATATATATTCATTTCTTAGCTTACTGGTTGTCCCTCTGTTCATGGCAAGCTGTAACATAGTGTGCAGCCAGTGTTACACAGCTTCTCTCCTCTCCCAGTAAAAATCGGAGTTTTTGGTTGTCATTCAGATTTCTGAATTCAGGGCATATTTGTGAGAATTTTAGGTAGAAATTCTCCCTGATGTCCTGTTATTTTCCACAGGCTGTGAGGAAGTGCATCTCTGTCTCCACTACTCCCTGATTGCAGTGAGAGCATATCCTGTCTTCTCTTGGCATCCTGGTCTGCCTGTGTCTGCCTTTTTCGATCGCTAGGCTATGTTCGCTAAGTCTGTACCTTGTCAAGGTTCTTCTCCGTTTGTTATCCTTTACCATGGTCAGGTAATCAGCTATGTTGCATTGTCTGTTTAGGGCCAAGTAGCAATTGAGTTTGCTTTGGGTTTTTGTTGTTTCTGCCCATTATGTCAGATATTTTTCCTTTTGCTCAGCGACGATTGTCTTGGGTCGAATTCTTTGTGTTACCCTGTCACTGTCCTGGGGCTGGTTATTGTTAGTATTGTTAGTACTTACTTCACTGAGTCCCAGGACTAGTTGACTGAGGGTATTCTTCTTTATGGTCAGCTCTTGGCATTTCAGGGCGTCGTAGTGATAGCATTGGGGATTGCTCATTTGTAGGTGGTTCCAAAATTTGGTGGCTCTTTTTTGGATAGTGATTAGTAATGGATATTGGCCTAGTTCCGCCCTGCATGCATTGTTTACTGTTTTCCTTTGAGTCCGGAGGATACTTTTACAGAATTCTGCATGTAGGATCTCAATTGGGTGTTTGTCCCATTTTGCGAATTCTTGTTGAGTTAGCGGTCCCCATACTTCACTGCCATAGAGTGCAATTGCTTCAATTACTTATTTGAAAATTTTGAGCCAAATGCTAATTGGGATTTCTATTTGGATTGATTTTTTGATGGCATAGAAAGTCCTTCTTGCTTTCTCTTTCGGTTCATTCACAGCCAGTTTGAAGTTTCCCGTAGAACTGATTTTTAAGCCCAAGTATGTGTAGTTAGTGGTTTGTTCAATTTTGGTTGTTCCTACTGTGAAATTTATTTTGGGTCCCTGATGTTTGGATCTTTGCTGGAACACAAGGACTTTGGTTTTTTGGGGATTTATTGTCAGGGCCCAAGTCTGGCAGTACGACTCCAGCAGGTCCAGGTTCTGCTGTAGACCATCTTTAGTTGGTGACAGCAGAACCAGGTCGTCTGCATAGAGGAGGAATTTAACCTTGGATTCATATCGGGTGAGGCCGGGTGCTGTAGATTGTTCAAGTAGTTTTGCCTATCCATTTATGTAAATATTAAAGAGTGTCGATGAGATTGGCGAGCCCTGCGTCACCCCCCGCCCATGTGGGAAGTATTTTGTTTGTTTGTCTCCAATTTTAACTGCACATTTGTTGTTTGTATACATTGATTTAATTACATCGTATGTTTTCCCTCCTACCCCGCTTTCGATAAGTTTCAGGAATAAACCGTCATGCCAGATGGAGCCAAAAGCTTTCTGGAAATTTACAAAGCATGCGTAGATTTTGCTTTTGTTATGGTGAACGTGTTTGTCAATTAGGGTCTGTAGGGTTAAGATATGATCGGATGTTCTATAGTTTGGCAGGAATCCAATTTGGCTTTTACTCAAGACATTGTGCTCCTCAAGGAAGTTTATAAGTCTTTTGTTTATGATGCTACAGAATACCTTCCCCAGGTTACTGTTTACGCAGATGCCTCGAAATTTGTTTGGGTCGATTTTGTCCCCACTTTTGTATATAGGCGTTATGAGTCCTTTGTTCCAGATATCAGGGAAATAACCGACACTCAGAACCAAGTTGAAGAGTTTTAGGATAGCCAGTTTCATTTTGTTGTCTGTGTGTTTAATCATCTCGTTTAGTATGCCGTCTGTCCCGCAGGCTTTTTCTGGTCGCAGGTCCTTGAGTTTTTCAAGAAGTTATTTTTCTGTTGTTATGGCGTCTAGCGGGTTTTGGTTATCTTTTATGGCCATTTCTAGCTTTTCCAGTTTTTTGCATATTTGGTGTTGCTCTGGTCTTAGTGTGTTTTTCTGGTATAATTTTTCAAAGTGGTTTACCCATGTGTCCCCATTTTGAATGGCCAAATCGTCGTGTTGTTTTTTGTGTAGTGTTTTCAAGTTTTCCCAGAAACAATTGGAATCAATGGATTCCTCCATGGAGCTGAGTGTATTCTTAATATATTGCTCTTTTTTGGTTCTGAGTGTGTTTCTGTATTGTGTTAGTGTCTGACAATAAGTAAGGCGTAATTCCTCGTTTTCTGGGTGTCTGTGTTTTTGGTTTGATATTTTTCTAAGTTTTTTCCTCATGTTATGGCAATCTTGGTCAAACCATTTTTCATAGTTTTTTGTTTTGGGTTTGTTCTTGCGAGCTTTCAAGTTTGCATGTTATGGCAATCTTGGTCAAACCATTTTTCATAGTTTTTTGTTTTGGGTTTGTTCTTGCGAGCTTTCAAGTTTGCATTTGTTGCCAAATTATCAAAAATATTGTTTGTGTTTAATAACTGCCCGGTTTACGCCTTCTTTATTGAAAGTTTATATGTTATCCAGAAAGGTGTCTAAGAGAGCTTGCGTTGATGCATTGCTAATTGTTTTCTGGTATTTTTCCGTGTCGTTTTTGGCCCATCTGTACGATTTTTTGGTGTTGTACAGTTTACTGGGTTGTGTTTCTATGTTGTTTGTTTCTGTCTTTTTGAGGAACATAGTAATTTGACTGTGATCTGACAGTGTTGTTTGTGGTTTGACTGTGAATGCTCTGAAGGAGGATGGGTCTAAGTCTGTAATCATATAGTCTACTGTGCTGCAGCCAAGAGGTGAGCAATAGGTCGATCTTCCTAGGAGGTCTCCTATGAACCTACCATTGACAATGTACAGACCCAGGTTTCGACAGAGCTGTAGTAGCTGTTTTCCATTGGTATTTGACTGCTTGTCGCAGTTATGCCTGTATGGAAGGGAAGGGATGTCAAAGTGGTTATTTCCGAAAACGTAATTGTTTCCCTGATTATTGGTGAAGTCTGGTTCTTCGCCCGTTCTTGAATTGAGGTCCCCACAGATCAACACGCTCCCCTGGGCCTGGTATTGGATAATTTCCCCCTCCATGTTGGAGAAGGTGTCCTCTTTAAAGTACGGGGAATCGATTGGGGGGATATAAAGTGCGCAAATGTAAACATCTTGGGTGTTTGAGATAATCTCCCTCTCAAGTTTGAGCCACATATGGTTTTCTCCCTTTTTTATAAATTTGATGTAATTCTTAAGTTCTGTTTTAAACCAGATCAGTATGCCTCCGGAGTCTCTGCCTTGGGTTACACTTGGTAATTTATTGGAGGCAACCACCAGCTCAGTGTACCCTTGGGGACAGCCATTGTGTCCTTTTCCTTTATACCAAGTTTCCTGTAAAATGATAATATCTAGGTCTTTAGTTTCATCTATGAACTCTGGGGTCCTACTCTTCACGTTTCGCACTGAAGAGCGTAGACCTTGAATATTCCAGGTCGAAATATATAATGATTTCATGTTAAGTTTGATCTTTTACTATGATAGGTTAAAGAGTGGTACGTGTTTGTCGTGTCTAAGTGTGGGGAATAAAAAGATCACTTTAGTTGTCCATAAAAGTTAATACAATTTGGTTACAGTTCTTTCTATTAATTAGTCCTTGATCCATAAGGCGGAAGTAGATGCTGCTGCACATCTGCTTATTGTCTCCACAGACATCCCTCCCCACACACACCCCTCCGCCACACACACCCCTCCCCCACACACACCCCTCTCCACACACAACACTCACCACACACACCCCTCCCACACATGCCCCCCTCCCCACACACTCACCCCTCCCCACACGCACACCACTACCCACAAACACGCCCCTCCCCACACACACATTTCCCCATAAACTCCCCTCCCCACACACACCCCTCCGCACACACACCCATACCCCACACACAAACCTCCCCCACACACACACCTCCCCCACTCCCTCCCCTCCCCACACACACACCCCTCCCCACAAACACCCCTCCCCACACACACTCCTCCCCACACACACTGCTCCCCACATACACACCGCTCCCCCACACACACCCCTCCCCACACATACCACTCCCCACACACACACCCCTCCCCACACACAACCTTCCCCACACACACCCCTCCACACACACACCCCTCCCCGCACTCATCTCTCCCCACACACACCCCTCCCACACTAACCCCCCACACACACCCCTCCCCGAACACACAACCCTCCCTCACACACACATCTCCCCACACACAGACCTCCCCACTCACACAACCCTCCCCACATACACAACTCTCCCCCACACACAACTCTCCCTCACACAAACCCCGCAGCAAGACACACCCCTCCCCCACAAACTCCCCACCCCAAACATACACCCCTCCCCCACACACACCCCTCCCCACACACACCCCTCCCTCACACACCCCTCCCCCACACACATACCCCTCCCCCACACACACCCCTCTCCCCACACACACCACTCCCCACACACACACCTCCCACACACACTCACCTCCCCACACACACACCACTCCCCAAACAAAACCCTCCCCACACAAACCCCTCCCCACACACACCCCTCCGCACACCCATCCCTCCCCACACGCACCCCTCCCCACACACACCCCTCCCACACACACATACCACTCCACACACACAACCCTCCCCCACACACTCCCCTCCCCACACACACCCCGCCCCCCACACACCCCTCCCCACACACACCCCTCCCCACTTACACACCTCCACGCACACATCCCTCCCCACACACACCACTTCTCCACACACCCCCCTCCCCCACACACACTTCCCGACACACACACCCCTCCCCACACACACCGCTCCCCCACACAACCCACCCCAGACACACCCCTCCACACACACACCCTTCCCCACACACACCCCTCCTCACACACACCCCTCCTCCACACACACCTCTCCCCACACACACCATCCCACATACCACTCCCCACACACACACCCCTCCTCAGACACACCACTCTGCACACACACACCCCTCCACACACACACCCCTCCCCGCACACAACCCTCCCCACACACACCCCTCCCCCACATACATACCACTCCACACACACACCTCCCCCACACACACTCCTCCCGACACGCACACCCTTCCCCACACACACACCTCCCCACACACACACCTCCCCACATACACCCCTCCCCACATACACACCTCCCCACATACACCCCTCCCCACACACACACCTCCCCACACACACAATCCTCCCCACACACACACCTCCCACACACACACCTCCCCACATACACCCCTCCCCACATACACACCTCCCCACATACACCCCTCCCCACACACACACCTCCCCACACACACAATCCTCCCCACACACACACCTCTCCACACATATCACTCCACACACACACCCCTCCCCCACACACTCCCCTCCCAAAAAATAACCCGCCCCACACACACCCCTCCCGACACGCACACCCCTCCCCCACACACACCCTTCCCCACACACACACACCTCCCCACACACACCCCTCCCCACATACACCAATCCCCCAAACACACCCCTCCCCCACACAAGTCCCTCCCCACACACACTCCTCCCCACACACACCCATCCCCCACACACACACCCCTCCCCCACTCACCCCTCCCCACACACACACCTCCCCGCAAACACCCCTACACCCACACACACCCCTCCCCACACACACCCCTCCCCACACACACACCCCTCCACACACACACTTCTCCCCACACACACACCCCTCCCCACACACACTTCTCCCCACACACACGCCTTCCCACACACACCCCTCCCCACACACACCCCTCCCCAAGCACACAACCCTCCCCCACGCACACACCCTTCCCCCCACACACACCCCTCGCCACACACACCCCTCCCACACACTCACCACTCCCCACACACACCCCTCCCGCACACACTCACCACTCCCACACACAGAGCCCTCCCCACACACACACCCCTCCCCACACACACACCCCTCCACCCCACACCCCTCCCCCCAAAGACACCCCTCCCCCCATCCCACCCCCCCCACACACACCCCTCCCCACACACATCCTTCCCCACATACAAACCCCTCCCCACAAACAACCCTCCCCCACACACACACCCCTACACACACACACGCCCCTACCCACACAAACACCCTTCACCCACACGCACAACTCCCCCAAACATACCCCTCTCCACACACACCCCTCCCCCCACAAACTACTCCCCCTCACACACACCCCTCCCCACACACACCCCTCCCCACTCAAACCCTCCCCACACACACACCCCTCCCCACACACACAATTCACAATTCACAATTTACAATTCAAATCGCTTTATTGGCATGATAAGTTACATATTATGTTCCCATGCATCAAAATACATTTATGGTTTAGCACATAAACGCAGTTCTAATCATACAGTGTATAAACAGGTATATCCCTGAGTGTATAAATATACATTCGCATTGTTTATATATATTTTTTTCTTAGTTTACTGGTTGTCCCTCTGTTCATGGCAAGCTGTAACATAGTGTGCCGCCAGTGTTATACAGCTTCTCTCCTCTCCCAGTAGGGATGGGAGTTTTTGGTTGTCATTCAGATTTCTGAAATCAGGGCATATTTGTGAGAATTTTTGATAGAAATTCTCCCTGATGCCCTGATATTTTCCACAAGCTGTGAGGAAGTGCATCTCTGTCTCCACCACTCCCTGACTGCAGTGAGAGCATATCCTGTCCTCTCTTGGGAGCCTGACCTGCCTGTGTCTGCCTTTTTCGATCACTAGGCTATGTTCGCTAAGTCTGTACCTTGTCAAGGTTCTTCTCAGTTTGTTATCCTTTACCATGGTCAGGTAATCAGCTATGTTGTATTGTCTGTTTAGGGCCAAGTAGCAATTGAGTTTGCTTTGGGTTTTTGTTGTTTCTGCCCAATATATCAGATATTTTTCCTTTTGCTTAGCGACGATTGTGTTGGGTCGAACTCTTTGTGTTACCCTGTCACTGTCCTGGGGCTGGTTATTGTTAGTATTGTTATTAGTTACTTCACTGAGTCCCAGGACTAGTTGACTGAGGGTATTCTTCTTTATGGTCAGCTCTTGGCATTTCAGGGCGTCGTAGTGGAAGAATTGGGGATTGCTCATTTGTAGGTGATTCCAAAATTTGGTGGCTCTTTTTTGGATCGTGATTATTAATGGATATTGGCCTAGTTCCGCCCTGCATGCATTGTTTACTGTTTTCCTTTGAGTCTGGAGGATACTTTTACAGAATCCTGCATGTAGGATCTCAATTGGGTGTTTGTCCATTTTGCAAATTCTTTTTGAGTTAGCGGTCCCCATACCTCACTGCCATAGAGTGCAATTGGTTCAATTACTGATTTGAAAATTTTGAGCCAAATGCTAATTGGGATTTCTATTTGGATTGATTTTTTGATGGCATAGAAAGCCTTTCTTGCTTTCTCTTTCAGTTCATTCACAGCCAGTTTGAAGTTTCCCGTAGAACTGATTTTTAACCCCAAGTATGTGTAGTTAGTGGTTTGTTCAATTTTGGTTGTTCCTACCCTCCCCACACACACACCCCTCCCCACACACACACCACTCCCCACACAAACACCTCCCAACACAAACCGCTCCCCACACACATCCCGCCCCACACACACACCTCCCCCACACGCAACCTTCCCCAAAAACCCACCCCTGCACACACACACCCCTCCTCACACATACCACTCCCCACACACACACCCCTCCCCACACACACCCCTCCTCACATACAACCCTCAGCACACACACACCCCTCCCCACACACATCCCTCCCCGCACACACACCCCTCCCGCACACACATACCACTCCACACACATACACCTCCCCCACACACTCCCATCCCCACACACACACCGCCCCATACGCACCCCTCCCGACAAGCACACCATTTCCCACACACACACCTCTCCCCCACGCACTCCCCTCCCAAAAAACACACCCCGCCCCACACACACCCCTCCCGACACGCACACCCCTCCCCACACATACCTCTCTGCACACGCACACCCCTTCTCCACACACACACCTCCCCACACAACACACCTCGCCACATACACCCCTCCACACACACACCCCTCCCCACACACACCACTCCCCCACACACAACCCTCCCAACACTCTCCCTCCCCACACACACACCCCTCCCCACACACACCGCTCCCCCACACACTCCACCCCACACACACCCCTCCCCACACACACCCCTCCCCACACACAACCCTCCCCCACACACACACCCATCCCCCACACACACACCCCTCCTTAACGCACCACTTCCCACACACACCCCTCCCCGCAAACACCTCTACCCCACACACATCCCTCCCCACACACACCACTCCCCAAACACACACCCATCCCCACACACACTCCTCCCCACACACACCCATCCCCCACACACACACCCCTCCCCCACTCACCCCTCCCCACACACACACCTCCCCGCAAACACCCCTACACCCACACACACCCCTCCCCACTCACACCCCTCCCACACACACACCCCTCCACAAACACACTCCTCACCACACACACGCCTCCCCACACACACCCCTCCCCACACACACCTCTCCCCAAGCACACAACCCTCCCCCACGCACCACACCCTTCCCCCACACACACCCCTCGCCACACACACCCCTCCCCACACACTCACCACTCCCCACACACACTCCTCCCGCACACACACACCCCTCCCCACACACAGAGCCCTCCCCAAACACACACCCATCCCCACACACACCCCTCCCCACAAACAACCCTCCCCACACACACACTTCCCACACACACACCCTTCCCCACACACACACTCCTCCACCACCACACCCCTCCCCCAAAGACACCCATCCCACCACTTCCACCCCCCCCACACACTCCCCTCCCCACACACATCCCTCCCCACATACAAACCCTCCCCACACACACCCCTCCCACACACACACACCCCTACCCACACAAACACCCTTCACCCACACACACAGCTCCCCCAAACATACTCCTCCCCACACACACACCTCCCCCCACAAACCCCTCCCCCTCACACACACCCCTCCCCACACACACCTCTCCCCACACACACACCCCTCCCCACACAAGCCACTACCCCACACACACCTTCCCCCACACGTTCTCCCCACACACACCCCCTTCCACACACACACCCCTCCCCACACACACCCCTCCCCACACACAACCCTCCCCACACACCCTCCCCACACACACATCCCTCCCCACACCCCTCCCCACACACACACCCCTCCCCCGCACACACCCCTCCACACACACACACCCCTCCCCACACACAACCCCCTCCCACACACTAACCTCCCCACAACCTCACCCCTCCCCACAAACACACCCCTCCCCCACACACATACCCCTCCCCACACACACACCTCCCCACACACACACACTCAACACACACACCCCTCCCCACACACACACCTCCCCAGATACAAACCGCTCCCCCACACACACCCCTCCCCCACACACACCCCTCCCCACCCACAAACCTCCCACACACAACCCTCCAAACACACACCCCTCCCCACACACACACACACATCCCCACACACACCCCTCCCCACACACACCCCTCCCCACACACACACCACTCCCCACACACAGACCCCTCCCCACACATTTACCACTCCCCACACAAACCCCTCCCCACACATACCCCTCCCCACACACACGGCTCCCCACACACACACCCCTCCCCACACAAATCCCTCCCCACACACACACCCCTCCCCACACACACAATTCACAATTCACAATTTACATTTCAAATCGCTTTATTGGCATGATAAGTTACATCTTATGTTGCCAAAGCATCAAAATACATTTATGGTTGAGCACATAAACGCAGTTCTATTCATACAGTGTATAAATAGGTATATCCCTGAGTGTATAAATATATATTTGCATTGTTTATATATATTTTTTTCTTAGTTTACTGGTTGTCCCTCTGTTCATGGCAAGCTGTAACATAGTGTGCCGCCAGTGTTATACAGCTTCTCTCCTCTCCCAGTAGGGATGGGAGTTTTTGGTTGTCATTCAGATTTCTGAAATCAGGGCATATTTGTGAGAATTTTTGATAGAAATTCTCCCTGATGCCCTGATATTTTCCACAAGCTGTGAGGAAGTGCATCTCTGTCTCCACCACTCCCTGACTGCAGTGAGAGCATATCCTGTCCTCTCTTGGCAGCCTGGTCTGCCTGTGTCTGCCTTTTTCAATCACTAGGCAATGTTCGCTAAGTCTGTACCTTGTCAAGGTTCTTCTCAGTTTGTTATCCTTTACCATGGTCAGGTAATCAGCTGTGTTGTATTGTCTGTTTAGGGCCAAGTAGCAATTGAGTTTCCTTTGGGTTTTTGTTGTTTCTGCCCAATATATCAGATATTTTTCCTTTTGTTTAGCGACGATTGTGTTGGGTCGAACTCTTTGTGTTACCCTGTCACTGTCCTGGGGCTGGTTATTGTTAGAATATTAGTAGTTACTTCACTGAGTCCCAGGACTAGTTGACTGAGGGTATTCTTCTTTATGGTCAGCTCTTGGCATTTCAGGGCGTCGTAGTGATAGAATTGGGGATTGCTCATTTGTAGGTGATTCCAAAATTTGGTGGCTCTTTTTTGGATAGTGATTATTAATGGATATTGGCCTAGTTCCGCCCTGCATGCATTGTTTACTGTTTTCCTTTGAGTCCGGAGGATACTTTTACAGAATTCTGCATGTAGGATCTCAAATGGGTGTTTGTCCCATTTTGCAAATTCTTGTTCAGTTAGCGGTCCCCATACCTCACTGCCATAGAGTGCAATTGGTTCAATTACTGATTTGAAAATTTTGAGCCAAATGCTAATTGGGATTTCTATTTGGATTGATTTTTTGATGGCATAGAAAGCCCTTCTTGCTTTCTCTTTCAGTTCATTCACAGCCAGTTTGAAGTTTCCCGTAGAACTGATTTTTAAGCCCAAGTATGTGTAGTTAGTGGTTTGTTCAATTTTGGTTGTTCCTACCCCTCCCCACACACACACCCCTCCCCACACACACACCACTCCCCACACAAACCCCTCCCAACACAAACCGCTCCCCACACACACACCGCCACATACACACCCCTCCCGACAAGCACACACTTTCCCACACATACACCTCTCCCCCACACACTCCCCTCCCAAAAAACACACCCCACCCCACACACACCCCTCCCGACACGCACACCCCTCCCCGCACATACCTCTCTGCACACGCACACCCCTTCTCCACAAACACACCTCCCCACACACACACACGTCCCCACACAACACACCTCGCCACATACACCCCTCCACACACACACCCATCCCCACACACACCACTCCCCCACACACACCCCTCCCCAAAACTCTCCTCCCCACACACACACCCCTCCCCACACACACCGCTCCCCCACACACTCCACTCCACACACACCCCTCCCCACACACACCCCTCCCCACACACAACCCTCCCCCACACACACACCCATCCCCCACACACACACCCCACCTCAACGCACCCCTTCCCACACACACCCTTCCCCGCAAACACCTCTATCCCACACACACCCCTCCCCACACACACCCCTCCCCACACAAACACCCCTCCCCACACACACACCCCCCCAAAACACACACCCCTCCCCCACGCACACACCCTTCCCCCACACACACTCCTCGCCACACACACCCCTACCCACAAACACACCCTTCCCCACACACACCCCTCCCCAAACACACACACATCCCCACACACACTCCTCCCTACATACACCCCTCCCCACACACACACCCCTCCCCACACACACACCCCTCCCAAACACACACCTCTCCCCCACGCACACACCCTTCCCCCACACACACTCCTCGCAACACACACCCCTACCCACACACTCACCCCTCCCCACACACACCCCTCCCCCACACACACACCCCTCCCCACACACACAGCCCTCCCCACACACACACCCCTCCCCACACACACCCCTCCCCCAAACACACTCCTCCCCACACACACACTTCCCCACACCCATACCCCTCCCCACACACACCCCTCCCCCCACACACACCCCTCCCCCCAAACACACCCCTCCTCCACACACACCCCTCCCCACACACACACCCCTCCCCACACACACACCCCTCCCCACACACACCCCTCCCCCAAACACACTCCTCCCCACACACACCCCTCCTCACACCCACACCCCTCCCCACACACACACCCCTCCCCCCACACACACCCCTCCCCCCAAACACACCCCTCCCCCCACTCCCACCCTTCCTCCCTCAAACACACCTCCCCACACACACACCCCTCCCCACACACAAACCCCTCCCCACACAGAAACCCCTCCCCACACATACCCCTCCCAAACACACACCCCTCCCCATACTCATACCTCCCCCAGACACTCACACCCCTCCCCACACACACCCCTCCCCACACACACACCTCCCCACATACACACACCCCTTCCCACACGCACACCCCTCCCCACACATGCACCCCTACCCAATCACACACCCCTCCCCGACACACACACCACTACACACACACCCCTCCCCACACACTCCCTTCTCCCACACACACATCTCCCCCACACATACCCCTCCCCACACAGACCCCTTCCCCCACACACCCCTCCCACTCACACACATCCCTCCCCACACACACCCCTCCCCACACACACACCGCTCCCCACATAAACCACTACCCCGCACACACCTCTCCCCCACACACCCTCCCCACACACACACACATCCACACACACATCCCTCCCCACACACACCCCTCCCCACACACAACCCTCCCCCACACACCCTCCCCACACACACATCCCTCCCCACACACAACCCTTCCCCGCACAAACCCCTCCCCACACACACACCTCTCCCCACAAACACCACACCCCACACACACATCCCTCCCCACACACACACACCTCCCCACACACACCCCTCCCCACACACACCCCTCCCCACACACACCCCTCCCCCACCCCCCCACACACACACCCCTACCCCACCCCCCCACATACACACCTCCCCCACACACACCTCTCCCCCACACACACCCCTCACCCACACACACCCATCTCCACACACACCCATCCCCACAAATTTTCAGAACCTCTCTGGCCACAGCAGAGGTGCCAGAGGACTGGAGGACATCTAACGTAGTACCATTACTCAAGAAGGGTAGTAGGGTTAAACCAGGGAAGTGCAGGCCAGGGAGCCGAACATCAGAGAGGCAATGATTAATCAAGGACAGTCAGCATGGCTTTGTCAGGCAGAGACCATGTCTAATAACTTGATTGAATTTTTCGAGGAAGTGACTAGGTGTGTGGATGAGGGTAGTGCAGTTGATGTAGTGTACATGGACTTCAGTAAGGCTTTTGACAAACCCGCATGTGAGACTTGTCAATAAGTTAAGAGCCCATGTGATTCGGGGCAATTTGGCACGTTGGATCCAAAATTGGCTCAGCGGAAGGAAGCAGAGTGTGATCTTCGAATTTGGTATTGTGACTGGATGCCTGTGTCCAGTGGTGTACCGCAGGGATCGGTGCTGGGTCCTTTGCTGTTTGTAGTGTACATTGATGATTAGGTATGAATGTAGGAGGTTTGATCAGTAAGGTTGCAGATGACACGAAAATCGGTGGAGTGGTATATAGCGAGGAGGGAAGCCTCAGTCTGCAGGACAATATAGACGGGTTTGTTAGATGGACAGAACAGTGGCAAATGGAATTTAACCCTGAAAAGTGTGAGGTGATGCATTTTGGGAGGACTAACAAGGCGAGGGAATAAACAATGAATGGTAGGATCTTAGAAAGGACAGATGATCAGACGGACCTTGGTGTGCATGTACATAGATCCATGAAGGCAGCAGGACAGGTAGATAAGGTGGTTAAAAATGCATATGGGATCCGTGCCTTCATTAGCCGAGGCATAGATTATAAGAGTAGGGAGGTTATGATGGAGCTGTACAAAGTGCTAGTTAGGCCACAGCTGGAATACTGTTTGCAGTTCTGGTCGCCACACTATAGGAACTATGTCATTGCATTGGAGAGGGTGCAGATGAGATTCAGCAGGATGTTACCTGGGCTGGAGCGCTTCAGCTATGAAGAGAGTCTGGACAGGCTGTGGTTGTTTTCCTTAGAGCAGAGAAGGTTGAGGGGGTCCAGATTGAGTTGTACAAAATTATGAGGGTTATAGATAGGGTAGAGAGAAATGAATGTATTCGGTAGTAGCGGGTTCACTAACCAAGGGGCATAGTATCAAAATAAAAGGGCAGTAGGTTTAGAGGGGATTTGAGGAAAAAAAAATTCACCCAGAGGGTGGTTGGAATCTGTAACTCACTGCCTGAAAGAGTGGTAGAGGTAGGAACCCTCACAACATTCAAGAAGCATTTAGATAAGCACTTGAAACGCCATAGCATACAAGGCTACGAACCAAGTGCTGGGAAATGGGATTAGAATAGACAGGGCTTGATGGCGGCGTGGACACGATGGGCCGAAGGGCCTCTTTCTGTGCTATATAACTCTCTGACTCTATGGCCTAGAAATTCAGTATAGACAGTTTTGGGGTGCTACAGACGGGCATTCGCTAATTTTAGCGCCCGGCGCAACTTAGCGCCAGCTTCTCTGATATTCAGTTGCATTGGCCCAAGAGGTTGCTGCTGCACTAAAGCAGGCGATGCACGACTATCATAAGGCACTATGCCAGCGTACTGAGTGCGGGCGCAGCGCAGGTGCGGTGAGTTGCTGATTGATGGCAGACACGCTGGTGCTGGTCAGCTCTTAAAGGGGGAGGGTGGACTTGTTAGGCTGCCATGCCCTGCACACTGCAGCCCCGAATGAAGGCCTGAACATAGCTGCTTCAACAGTTCAACGCCCACGACTATGGAGAATACTAGAGAGCGAGCGCAGTGCTTCAGCGAGGGTGCTCTGAAACTATTGGTTGGCGCAGTGGAGCGCAGGCGACTTGTCCTCTTCCCTGATAGTGGCAGGAGGTCTCTGCACAGCGAGTATAGAAAAGCCTGGAGGGAGGTGGCAAACAGGGTGACCTCCAACAGCATGGTTGCCAGGACTCCTGTGCAATGCAGGAAAAAGTTCAACGACCTCACTCGGGCTGTCAGGGTGAGAAACCTTTCCAGTATCCTCCTCAGCCCTGCATGTGCACCTCACTTTATGGCCAGCGGGACCTGAAAGCCCCAATGCCCAGCCCACATCCAGCAGCTATGGGACTCTCATGAAAATCACTTGCACATTCAGCACTTTGCACACTGTCAGTGCTATTCCCCCATGGGAGGCAGTGAAGGCAAGATCAGGGCTGGACACTGTCAGGGCTATTCCTCCATGGGAGGCAGTGCAAGAAAGATCACGGCTTGACACTGTCAGGGATATTACATCATGGGAGGCAGTGCAGGCAAGATCAGGGCTTGGCTCTGTCAGGGCTATTTCATCATGGGAGGCGTTGCAGGCAAGATCAGGGCTGGACACTGTCAGGGCTATTCCACCATCGGAGGCAGTGCAGGCAAGATCAGGGCTGGACACTTTCAGGCCTATTCCACCATGGGAGGCAGTGCAGGCAAGTTCAGGGCTTGACACTGTTAGGGCTATTCCACCATGGGAGGCAGTGCAAGCAAGATCAAGGCTTGACACTCTCAGGGCTATTCCACCATGGGAGGCAGTGCAGGCAAGATCAGGGCTTGAGACTGCCAGGGCTATTCCACCATGGGAGGCAGTGCAGGCAAAATCAGGGCTTGACACTGTACTTAGAGGCCATACTTTCTCTTGCAGGGCAAGCTGGCCCACAATTGCAGGCAGCAGCAACAGACCGGGAGAGGCCGTCCTGACCTCAAAGAGCTCAGCGACCTGGAGAAGCGTGTGGAGTGCATTATGGCAGGGCGGCTGATTGGCCCCATCGCCAGTGAAGATGCCGACCCTGTTCTGGGCAGCAATGGTAAGGTCATCACCTTTTTGACCTCTCTCTTTCCACTTGTGCCTCACACCAGCATCCTTTCCCACTATCGAACCAATGCTGTGCATAGCAGCACTGATGCCTCCCTCGCTGCCAACCTGTCCTCACTGTAAAGCAACTCTTCTGCACCCCTGCTTTCAGATGCTCAATCGCCAGGTGAGGAGGCTGGTCCTCAAGCTGGCACTGCATCTGATTCTGAATTCAAGGGGGAGGAAGAAGAAGCCGGCCCATCAGTGCCACCCTCAGACGAAGCAGCCCATGGCCATGATGGGGACACGTCTTCCCTGGAGGGGGGCAGGGGGGAAGCATCTGAGGAGAGTGAAACTCCAGGGCCCAGCGGGCTGCAGCAAAGCGGGAGGGGCGGGGAAGCTTGGTGGCCTTCTCCCCGGAGGCTGAGTGCGGCCTCCAGTCCTGCTACAGTGAGCGCAGAGGAGGTGCAGCTCCTTGGTGAAATGGGTGCCCAGGCTGAGCGCAGGCAAACTGAGCTCATGGCTGCAGTGGCAAGGATGCCTGACTCCATTGCGTCACTGGCAAGGAGTGCTCCGGATTTCGGGGCAGCACAGGCTAGGAGTCTGCAAGAATTCAGTGCAGCACAGGCAAGGAGTCTTCAGGACTTCACGGCAGCACAGGCGGCTTCCAGCAAAGTGCTCAGTCGTGCCGTGCATTCACTGGCTGGTCTGATGCAGACACAGATCAGGGCCACACGGGCACTAACTGCTGCCACCCTTCGCTGGTTCAGCCAGGCATCGCCGGGGCCCTCGCCGCGCCGCAGCAGCACAGCAGTCTGTGCTTCAGCAGATTGCTGCGCATGCTGCAGTGCTGGCCCATGCAAGTGCCAGTGTATCAGCCGACCAGGGAGTGCCTGTTCTCTGTCAGGTTGGCAGCATTCCTGCAGCCAACACTGTCACACCTCCACTGCAGCTGCCACTACCCGTAGGACCGACTGCTGCCACCCAAGCAGAGTTGGAGCAGTCAGCAGCCGGGCTCTCCAGGCCCAGAGCTGGTCCAGGCTGACCCCCAAGGTCTCACCATCTGACCCTCAGCAGCCTTCCACCAGCCTTGCTGCAGCCACTGGGGTCCCATTGAGGAGGAGCTGCAGGGCGGGAAGGGGCCATTCGCAGAAGCCAGGTGGATCACCATCACAGGGGTAAAAGTAGAACGTGTGGCCAAATGTATTTTTTATATATGAAGGCCGAGAATATTATTTTATATATGAAGGCCGAGGCTGTTGTGTTTGTTTTATATGAAGGCCGAGACTAATGTGTTTCTTTTTTATGAAGGCCGAGACTGTTGTGTTTGTTTTTATGAAGTCCGAGACTGATGTGTTTGTTTTTTATGAAGGCCGAGACTGTTGTGTTTGTTATTTATATGAAGACTGACGATGATGGTCATTTTTGTTTAACTGTGTTGAGGCTGCCGCGGAACACGAATGGAGGCTGAACCGATCTGAGGAACACATGGCTTTTTATTACATTCTCTTGAGAGATGGCTGCCACAGCTCTTCTCTCCGCTAAACCCGAAAACAGAATGAGGGCAACGCCCGCGCTTTTGTGTACACACCGAGGGCGACGCCCGCTCCTTTGTCATGCCTTAAAGGCAGCACGCTTCTTAAAGCCAATGTGCCCGATTTATTGTCCATGGACGGAAAAGTAGATTGCGCCCATTTAGGTGGCGATCCGCCACACAGCTCCCCCAAGAATCCGCTTAGGAGGTGTGGATGAGACGGTGCGGCGGTCTGATGGGCCGGCCAGAGCGGCTGTTGTAGGACGCCGGAGGACGTGGAATGGCCAGGCGTGGAGCAGCCGGGTGTACTGGCTTGAGGGCAGGTCGGCCGCATGGCAGTGGACGAGCTACTGGGACCTGTTCACCGGGCTCCAAGTGTGCTGGCTTGAGTCGGTCAACCAACACTTTTTCAGTCCTGTCGCCCACTTGTAGGGCGAAAAATTTGTCCCCAGCCTGTAGCACTTTGTAGGGCCTGTCGTACGGCGGTTGAAGGGGTCCACGGTGTGTGTCGTGCCAGACGAAAACGAACCATGCCTGGTGCAGGCTTTGCAGGACGTGTGAGGTGGATTCGCCGTGCCGGGCAACGGGCACCGGGGCGAACTATAGCGCCGGTGAGGCGAAGTCGTGGCGTTGCTGGTCGTCTGACCAGGGTGTCGTTGCGGTGGGCAGGAACTCGCCGGGTACGCGCAGCAGCTGGCCGTACATGAGCTCTGCTGCCGATGCATGGAGGTCTTCTTTAACCACGGAGCGCAGGCCAAGGAGGACCCACGGGAGTCAGTCGGTCCAGGCGCCGTCCTGGAGGCTGGCTCGAAGAGATGCCTTCAAGGATCTGTGGAACCGCTCACACAGTCCGTTGGCTTGGGGGTGGTACGCTGTGGTGCGGTGAATGGTCACCCCGAGATTGCGTGCGATGGCGGTCCAGGGTTCAGAGGTAAATTGCGGACCTCTGTCCGACATCATGTCGGAGGGCACGCCGAACCGTATGACCCAGGTGCTGACGAAGGCTCTGGCGATGTCAGCGGAGTTGGTAGAGGTCAGTGGAGTTGCCTCGGGCCAGCGCGTGGTGCGGTCGACGATCGTCAGCAAGTGCGTGTGGCCTTGCGACAGTGGCAGGGGCCCGACGATGTCCACATGGATGTGGTCGAATCTACGTGAAGGGACGGTGAACTCCTCGAGGGGTGCTTTCATGCGTTACTGCACCTTGTCCCGTTGGCAGGCTAGGCAGGAGTTGGCCCAAGTATGCACATCCTTGCGAAGGCTGTGCCAGACAAAGCGGTTGGCTACCAATTTGATGGATGCGCGGGCGCTGGGGTGGGAGAGGTTGTGGAGAATCTCGAACACACGGCGGTGCCAGGACGCTGGGACGACGGGCCGAGGTTGAGATAGGGATATGTCGCACTTGACCGTGACTGCGGTCGGGCTGCAGGCGACGTTGGCCAGGCGTAGCCCTGGTAGGTTGGTAGGTGCGGAAAGCAGATCAGGGTCCGTGAGCTGGTCTGCTGCGAGTTGAGCGTAGTCGACTGCCAGGTGTGTGGCGTGGATGGCGGGGCGGGAGAGGCAGTCGGCTACCACGTTGTCTCGGCCGAAGACGTGTTGGATGTCCGTGGTGAACTGGGACACTGCCGCGAGCTGGCGCTGCTGCCTGGCGGACAAGGGGTCAGTTGTCTCTGCCATTGCGAATGTCAGGGGTTTGTCATCGACAAACGCAGTGAAGGGGTGGCCCTCCAGCAAAAACCGAAAATGGTGGACCGCCAGGTACAGCGCGAGGAGCTCGCGGTTGAAGGTGCTTTACTTGACCTCCGGGGGGCGTAGTTGGCAGCTGAAGAAGGCAAGTGGCTGCCAAGCGCCGTTGACCCACTGCTCGTATGCGCCGCCGACTGTGTGGTCGGAGGCGTCCGTGGTGAGCGCTCCTCTGGCATTGGGCCGTGGGTGTGCGAGCTGGGTGGCGTCAGCGAGCGCGGTCTTGGTGGAGTTGAAGGCGGCTGATACGTCTGCCGCCCATTCAACCGCCATTTTGCTGCTCCTGCCCCGGAGGGCTTCATACAGGGTCCTCATGAGGGATGCCGCTTTGGGGATGAAGCGGTTGTAGAAATTCACCATCCCGAGGAACTCCTGGAGTCCTTTGATGGTGGTGGGGTGGGGAAATTGCTGGACGGCCTACACCTTGATGGGCAGGGGAATGGCCCCAGCATGGGTGATGTGGTGGCCGAGGAAGTCGATCTTGTCCAGGCCGAACTGGCACTTGGCTGGGCTGAGGATGAGCCCGTGGTCGCTGAGGCGCCCGAACAGGATGCGAAGGTGTTCGAGGTGTTCCTGCTTGGAGGAACTGGCTACCAGGATGTCGTCCAGGTAGATGAACAGGAACTTCACGTCCCGAAGGACTGAGTCCATGAGCCGTTGGAATGCCTGGGTCGCGTTTTTGAGGCCGAAGGGCATCCGCAGGAACTCGAAAAACCCGAAGGGGGTGATTACAGCCGTCTAGGGGACGTCCGCGAGGTGGACGGAGACTTAGTGGTAGCCGCGCACCAGGTCGACTTTGGAAAAGACTGAGCGGTTGGCCAGTCAAGCCGAGAAGTCCTGAATGTGCGGCACGGGGTACCGATCAGGGGTGGTGGCGTCGTTGAGGTGGCTGTAATCCCCGCAGGGGCGCCAACCCCCGCCTGGTTTGGGGACGATGTGGAGTAGGGAGGCCCAGGGTCTGTTGGAGCGGCGGATGATGCCGAGCTGTTCCATAGTGGAAAACTCAGTCCGCGCGATCTCCAGTTTGGCCGGCTCCAGCCTGCGGGTGTGGGCGTACACTGGGGGGCCTGTGGTGGGGATGAAGTGTTCCACCCCATGTTTGGCGAGCTCCGCGGAGAAGGTCGGGTTGGTGAGGGCCGGGAATTCGGCTAGGAGTGCCGAGTAGTCATCCGTGGCCCGGGCGTGGCACTGTGACGCCATGTCGGTGGGTTGACGGGGGACCATGGCGCCCAGGATGGGGGACATGGTGTTCATGTCCATGAGGCGGTGTCGTGGAATGCCTACCTGTAGGCCGTGGGCGCACAGGAAATCTGCGCTGATGAGAGGGGAGAGTACCTTGGCAGTGATGAACTCCCATCGGTAGCAGCGACCAGCGAGGTCGAGGGTGACTGTGCAGGTGCCATACATCCGGATGTCCGAGCTGTTAGCGGCAGCCAGCGCCTGTCCTCGTTCGCCAATTTGGATGTCGAGGGCGGAGGCCGAGATGATGCTGTGCTGAGCTCCAGTGTCGCACAGGAACCGGCGGCCGGTTTTGTCATCCGTGACGTACAGCAGGGACCCCGCGTGGCCCATGGCCATCGTGGGGGCTGGTACGGGGGCGGACTTGAAGGAGCAGGGAGCTGTGCACCGTTTTGCCCTGGCGCCGAACCGTGCGTGGTAGTAACAGTAGCCCAGGTTTGTGGGGCACGAAGGCCCCGTGGGCCCCGTGGCTGGGCCTTGTGGCCATGTGGTGGCCGGTGAGGGGCGCGCCCAGGCTGTGGCTGCCAGGTCTGGAGTGACGTCGCGGCTGGATGAGCGGGCAGCAGCTTGTCGGCCTCGTCGGCCAGGGCTTCTTGGTCCGTGAGGCCGGACCCCACGATCGCTGGGCGGATGCTGGGATGTAGCTGGCGGATGAACAGCATGCAGAAGAGGGACCCAGGTGGGCTCTCCTCGGTCAGTGAGAGCATGTGGGAGAGGAGGTCTGACGGTGAGGCGTCACCGAGGCCTGGATGGTCGAGGAGGCGGCAGTTTCGCTGGTATGTCGAGGTCGTAAAATTTTAAGGAGCGCGGCCTGAACATGTGCATACTTGCCCTCCTCTGGTGAGTTCTGCAGCGCTATCCAGACCTTCGTGACTGTGGAGCTATCGAGTGATGCAACGAGGTAGTCATACTTTGTCCCATCTGTGGTGATGTGTCGCAGCCGGAATCAGGACTCAGCTTGGAGGAACCAGTCTTCGGGCTGGTTTTCCCAAAACTCTGGCAGTTTCACGGAAACTGCTTTCGTGTCCGCCTTTGCAGTGCTCGGAATATGTTCTGAGCATCAGGGTCACCAATGTTCAGGCTGCCACGGAACACGAATGGAGGCCGAACAGATCTGAGTAACACATGGCTTTTTATTACATTATCTTGAGAGAAGGCTGCCCCAGCTCTTCTCTCTGCTAAACCCGAAAACAGAATGAGGGCGACGCCCGCGCTTTTGTGTACACACTGAGTGCGACGCCTGCTCCTTTGTCATGCCTTAAAGGCAGCATATTTCTTAAAGGCAAGGTGCCCGATTTATTGTCCACGGACGGAAAAGTGGATTGCGCCTGTTTAGGTGGCAATCCGCCACAACTGTTTCTTTCATTTTCTGAAGGTTGTGAGAGCCAGTTATGTCTCTGACTGTTTTTTGGGGTGTTTATCTGAGTTAGTTAGTCATACGGGAAGGGCACAGAGTTTGCACATTAAAACAATTTCTTTAATCACATTGTCCATGTTTACATTTTGAACTATTTGTTGCCTTGACCGGCTGAGGGCTTGCGGAGTGGCTCCATTCATCTTCTTTCATTGGCACAAGCCATTCCCTGAGAGGGGGTCTAGAAACGAGTTGCAATAAGCCGCCGACGGACGGCCCTTGCGCTTTGTGCCTCCATCCCGTCTTGGTGCTCCTCCTCCTCCTCCTCCTCCTCTGGTGCTCCTCCAATGTCTACTGGCAGTGGCTGAGTCCTGAGGATAGCCAGGTTGTGCAGCATGCAGCACACTACAATGAAATGGGAGACTCGCTCAGGCAAGTATTGTCAGGCTCCTCTGGAAAGATCCAGACAGCAGAACCGTTGCTTGAGCATGCCGATTGTGTGCTCAATGATGTTCCTGGTAGCTTGATGGCTGTCATTGTATCGTTCTTCAGCAGGGGTGCTGGGCGGATGGAGCGGGGTCATCAGTCAGGTGCACAAAGGATAGCCTTTGTCCTCGAGAAGCCATCCTCGTGGGTGTGCCTCGGCTTCGAAAATGTCTGCCACAGAAGCCTGGTGCAGGATGAAGGCATCGTGGCTGCTGCCTGGAAAGCGGGCATTGACAGCTAGTATCAGCTGCCTGTGGTCACACACCAACTGGACGTTGAGCGAATGGTAGCCCTTCCAGTTGTGGTAATCCTCGGCATTCTGTAGAGGTGCCCGCAAAGCAACATGCGTGCAGTCAATGGCGCCGTGGACCATGGGGAAGCCCGCTAGTTCTCCAAATCCCATTGCACTCTCTTGCTGCTTGTCCAGGGTCATGGGGAAGGAGATGCACTGATGTCTCCTTCTGAAAAGGGCATTGGTCACCTGGTGGATGCAGCATTGTACTGCGAACTGGGAGATGTTGGCAGCGTCCCCAGTAGCGGATTGGAAGTAGCCAGTGGCATAGAAGTTGAGAGCCATTGCCACCTTCACTGCCACCGACAGAGACATCCTGCTCCTCAGTTGTGGCTACAGATCTCTGCGAATCAGGTGGCAGATCTCTGTGACCACCTCCCTTCTGAATCGCAGCCTCCGAACACACTGCTCCTCAGACATGTTCAGATATGAGAACTGCTGGTGGTATACACTGGGTGTTTAAGGCCTCCTGTGCCGACGCCTGTTGGCCCTTCTCCGTCTGGCCATGACTGGCACTCTCTCACGGTGTCTCTGAGCCCTTTGAATGCAATGCAGTAAGCCAACGTTTCCACCCATTGCAGCCCCCATTATATGTGGCGACTCAAGGCTATGGCACTGATAGTTAAATCCAAGTGCAAAGCTCTGGCCTGAAGCCGGAAGTACCTGTGTGAGCGCTGAGTCAAACCAGAAAGTTCTCTCCCTTTGTCTCTCTCCAAATATCCATCTCTCACAAAGAAGGTTTGCCATAAAATGGCTGCCACTTATAATGCAGGAGGAGTCCCCTTTAAATAGCACCCCCCGCGCCCCGCAGCGACTGGGAACCGTTCCCCTCTACCAGTTGCTGGGGGCACCAGGCGCACAGAAGGGTGGCGCCACTGATGTTCCGCTTCAGGGTGCACCAAGGGCGTTGCACGCTGAAATGACGTCAGGATCTGTGCACGCAGCTGAGCGGGCGCTGCGGTTTTGTGCCGCCGCCAAATCTTGAGTGAAGTTTGCGAGAGGTGCAGATCTCGCCGCGCCCAGGTGCTAGCCACGTAGCGCCCCACTTCTTCTCCTCCTAAGGTGCTAGCGGCTGGCGCTAACAATTGAATTTCTAGGCGTATGACTCTCCAGCTGTGTAACTGGTCTATCTTCCTATTTCTGAACTCAAAAGCCTGTGGCACAGGTAGTAATCCGGAGATTACTATCCTGGAGGTCCTGCTTTTTAAACACTTTCCCAGCACCCTAAATTCTGCGTGCATTACCTCATCCCTCTTCCTACCAATGTCGTTGGTACCAATATGGAGAATGACCTCTGGCTGTTTAACCTCCCCCCTCAGAATATTCTGCAGCCGTTCAGTGACCTCCTTGACCCTGGATGCAGGCAGGCAACATTCCATCCTGCAGTCACGTCTGCAGCCGCAGAAACGCCTGTCTGCTCCCCTAAATATTGAATCCCCTATCACTATTGCTCTCCCTCTCCTCCCCCCACCCCGCCCCCCCGCCACCTGTGCAGCTGAGCCTTCCATGGTGTTGTGGACTTGGCTCTGGCTGCAATCCCCAGAGGTACCATTGCCCTCACCAGTATTCAGCACCGAATACTGTTTGGTGAGCAAGATTGGCTCAGGGGACAACTGCACTACCTGCCTGGTACTCCTTTTCTCTCTGACAGTCACATGTTACCTATCTGCCTGCACACTCTTAAGCTGCGGGGTGTCCACCTCCCAAAATATGCTATCCACCTCGCTCTCAGTCTCGCGAATGCACTGCAGTGACTGCAGCCACTGCTCAAGCTCCGTAACCCGGTTCTCGAGGTGCATTGGCTGGCAACACTTCACACACATGTGGTCGTCAACACCATGGGTGGTGTCCAGGAATTCCCACATGGCACAGGATGTGCATTCCACGGGTGTGAGCTGCTCTGCCATACCTCTAATTAATCTCTAATCAGTTAAACTAGCTGGAATAAACGTAACAGCTTTAAGAAAGCTAAGTAAAATCACTTACCAGATCCTCACCAATCGGTTTTCTCCCCTTGCGCGACGTCATTTATGACTTCTGACGTCACTCTTTGAAAATCCTGCCAGTGCTGAGATATTACCGCCGCTGCTGCCTCGCCACTCCTCCCAGGTCCGCTCTGCCGCCCCTGCTGCTGCTGCTGTGGGGCCTACCTTCGCCTCAGGCTCTCTTTACACTGCCGCCTCGTCGCTCCTCCCAGGTCCGCTCTGCTGCCGCTGCTGCTGCTGCTGTGGGGCCTACCTGTGCCTCAGGTTCTCTTTATACCGTCGCTTCCACCTCGCCGCTCCTCCCAGTCCTCTCTGCCGCCGCTGCTGCTGCTGCTGTGGGAACTACATGAGCCTAAGCACCATGGTGGTGACACATGATACGATGGAGGGTGGCTTCAGGGTGAAGGCGAGACTCCTTCTCCACAAATATTGTACAGTGGTCAGTGCTACCAATATCGACATGCACAGATGTACATGCGATAGGTAGGTTGGCGAGGACGAGGTCAAGTAGGCTATTTTCTCATCTTGGTTCTCCCACCACCTGTCACAATCCCAGTCTGGTAGCTGTGTACTTCAGGGCTCAGTTAATGATGGTAATTCCGAGCCACACTTGGTGATGGACATTGAATTTTCCCCCTCCCGATCCATAAATTAATTGGTTATCTTTATGCTCTCGGTGCTCCCATCAGTTGGTGTTCATCATGAAGATGTGCCGATTCGTCAGCTAAGGGAGGGCAGTAGGTGGTAATCAGCAAGAAGTTACCTTGCCCATGTATGACTGGAAGCATGAGACTTCTTTATATCCTTGGGCATGGTCGAGGACTCGCAGGATCTCAACCACGTGACTGTATAACACTGTGCCCCCACCACTGGTGAGTCTGTGCTGCTGGTGGAACAGGACATAGCCTAGGATGGTGATGGAGGATTCGGGACATTGACTGGTAATAATGGTTCTCTGAGTATGACTATGCGAGAATTCAACGTTTCGAGAGTGTTTCCTGGAGTATTGAGAAGATTACAGGGTATTTGTCGCATTGGTTAATCCTTTAAACATTTTTCGTTGGTTTTTTGGTATCAACACTTTGCTTCTTTTAATTTTTCTTCACTTTGGTAAAGCACCACTGCCATGTTTGCCTGGCTAAGGTCACTCTTTAGAAGCATATTGTTGTAGAAATATAGAAAATAGGAGCAGGATTAGGACATTCGGGCCCTCGAGCCTGCTCCAACAGTCATTGCGATCAAGGCTGATCATCTAAATTCAGTACCCTGTCGCTGCTTTCTCCCCATGTCCCTTGATGCCTTTAGCCTTAAGAAATATATCCAACTCCTTCTTGAATATATTTAATGAATTGGCCTCAACTGCCTTGTGTTGTAGAGAATTCCACAGGTTCACCACTCTCTGGGTGAAGAAATTTCTCCTCATTTCTATCCTAAATGGCTTACCCCTTATCCATAGATTGTGAACCCTCGTTCCTGACTCCCCGACCATTGGGAACATCCTTCCTGCATTTAGTCTGTCTAGTCCTGTCAGAATTTTATGTTTCAATGAGATCCCTTCTCATTCTTCTAAACTCCAGCGAGTATAAGCCCAATCGACCCAATCTCGCCTTATACGTCATTCCTGCCATCCCAGGTATTAGCCTGGTGAATCTCGCTGAACTCCCTCCATGGCAAGAACATCCTTCCTCAGATAAGGCGACGAAAATTGTACATAATACTCAAGATATGTTCTCACCAAGGCCCTGTACAACTGCAGCAAGACATCCTTGTTCCTGTACTCAAACCCTCGTGCTACGAAGGCCAACATACCATTTGCCTTCTTAACCGCCTGCTGCACCTGCATACTTACCTTCAGCGACTGGTGCACAAGAACACCCAGGTTTCGTTGCACTCTCCCTTTTCCCAATTTATTGCCACTCAGATAATAATCTGGATTCCTGTTTTTGACACCAAAGTGGATAAGCTCGCATTTATCCACGTTATATTGCATCTGTCATGCTTCTGCCCAATCACCCAACCTGTCCAAATCATCCTGGAATTTTTCGGCATCCTCCTCACGGCACACACACCCACCCAGCTTTGTGTCATCTGCAAACTTGGACACATTACATCTAATTCACTTGTCTAGATTATCATTAATATATATTGTGAATAGCTGGGGTCCAAGGACCGATCCCTACAGTACCCCACTATTCAATGCCTGCCACTCGGAAAAAGACCCATTTATTCCAACTGTTTGCATTCTGTCTGCCAACAAGTTCTCTATTCAAGTCAATACCTTGCCCCCAATCCCATGTGCCTTAAATTTACACGGTAATCTCTTATGCGGGACCATATCAAAAGCCTTTTGAAAGTCCAAATACACCATATCCACCGGTTCTCCTTTATCTATTTTACCAGTTACATCCGCAAAAAATTCCAGTAGATTAGTGAAGCACGATTTACCTTTAGTAAATCCATGTTGATTTGTCCGATCCTGTCACTGTTTTCCAAGTGCTCTGCTATTACATATTTTATAATGGACTCTAGCATTTTCCCCACTACTGATGTCAGGCTTACCGGTCTGTTTACTCTCTACCACCTTTTTTGAATAGTGGGGTAACATTGGCTACCCTCCAATCCATGGGTACTGTTCCAGATTCCATCGAATGTTCGAAGATGATCAGCAATGCATCTACAATTTCTAGGGCCACTTCCTTAAGTACCCTAGGATATAGATTATCAGGTGCTGGGGATTTATCGGCCTTCAATCCTGTCAATTTCCCTAACAGCATTTCCCTACAAATACTGATTTCTTTCAGTTCCTCCCTTTCATCAGACCCTATGTTCCCCAACATCTCTGGAAGGTTATTTGTGTCCTCCTTTGTGAAGACAGAACCAAAATATGTATTTATTTGCTCAGCCATTTCTTTGTTCACCATTATAAATTCCCCTGATTCTGACTGCAAGGAACTACGCTTGACTTCACCAATCTTTTTCTCTTCATATATCCATAAAATCTTTTACAGTTACTTTTTATGTTCCCTGAAAGCTTATACTCATATTCTATTTTCCCCTTCTTAATTAATCTTTGTTGAATCCTAAACTGCTCCCAATCCTCAGGTTTACTGATTTTTCTGACCACTTTATATGTCCTCTCCTTGGATCTTATGCTATCCCTAATTTCCCTTGTTAGCCACGGTTGTGTCACCTTTTTTGTTTTATGTTTATGCCAATCAGGGATGAACAAATTCTGTAGTTCTTTGAATGTTTGCCATTGCCTATCCACCGTCGGCTCTTTGAGTGACATTCCCCAATAAATCCTACCAAAGTCACGCCTCATACCGTCGTAATTTCCTTTATTTAAGTTCAGGACCCAGTTCCTAAGTCAACTACTTCACGCTCCATCTTAATGAAGAATTTTATCATATTATGATCGCTCCGACCCAAGTGGCCTCATACAACAAGATTGCTAATTAATCCTTTCTCATTACATAATACCCAGTCTAAGATGTCCTGATCTCTAGTTGGTTCCTCGACATATAGGTCCAGGAAACCATCCCGTAAACACTACAGGAATTCCTCCTCCACAGTATGGTTACTAATTTGGTTAGCCCAAACTAAATTGTTCTTGTTCTTGTTCTAGTTTCAGGCAATAGAGAACTGTACTGGGAATTAAATTCCTGGATTGAGGCGGGAGCAGTGTAAACTAGGCTGCCCTGGGAATTAATGTCCTGGACTGAGGTGGGAGCATTGTAAATTCGATGGCCCTGGGAATGGATATCCTGGACTGAGCCGGGAACTGTGTAATCTAGGTAGCCTGGGAATTAAATTCCTGGACAGAGGTGGGAGCAATGTAAACTAAGCATGCCTGGGAATTAATTTCCTGGATAGATGCGGGAGCAATGTCATGTGGCAGCGTTCCATCACTGGGATCATTTCTCAGATCCTGCTGTTTAGGACCATTTATTTATTGTTATTTTTTTTAACTTGATTCCCTGGTGTGCAATAAATCAGAGAACAAGAGTGGGGAAATCGACTTTTTCAGTGGCCTAAGGGTGTGAATTTGGAGAGAGTAGTATTAGGAGCACTGAGTGAAGGAGGAGAGAGTGATAGGAGTGGCTGGAGATAAATGTAGGCCAGAGAACCCAGAGCCCGGAGCGAGCACAAGGACCAAGGTAAGTGGCTTCAGCACAAGGGAAGGCCCTGCAAAGAAAATAAATGATGTGTAGATGGGGATTTTTTATGTCTTGAGTTGAATTCTGTTAAGTTAGCTCATAATCCAATAAATGGAGGCAATGCAGGACACCTCAGTCCCGTAGATTGCACATCTTGTGCCATGTGGGAACTCCAGGATATTTCCCACGGGTTTTGGAGCTTGAACAGCAGCTGGCGTCACTACGGTGCATCCGTGAGGCTGAGAGCTCCGTGGATAGCACATTTCAGGAGGTGGTCACCCCGCAGCTTAAGCGGGTGCAGGCAGAGAGGGAGTGGCTGACCATCAGACAGACAAGGACGACCAGGCAGGTAGTGCAGGAGTCCCCTGAGTGCATCTCACTCTCTAACCAGTTTTCGATGGTTCCTCTGGGGAGTCCAGCCCGAGCCAAGTCCATGGCACCATGGGGGGCTCAGCTGTAGTTGGGGGAGGAAGAAGATCGGGAAAGCAATAGTCATAGGAGATTAGACCGTTAGGGGAACAGATATGTTTTCTCCGAATGCTGATGTGATTCCAGGATGATATTTTACCTCCCTGGTGCCAGGGTCAAGGATGTCACTGAGTGGCTGCAGGACATTCTGAGGGTGGAGCATGAAAAGACTGAGGTCGTGTTCCATATCGGTATCATCGACATAGGGAGAAAGAGAGATGTGATCCTGCAGGCAGTTAATAGGGAGCTAGGAAAGAGATTAAAAAGCAGGACCTCGAAGGTAGTCATCTTCGGATTGCTCCCATTGCAAAGAGCTAGTGAGTGTAGAAATAGAAGCATCGAGCAGATGAATGGGTGGCTGGAGACATGGTGCAGGAAAGAGGACTTTACAATCCTCAGACAATTGGACCGGTTCTGCGGGATGTGGGACATGTACAGGCCGGATGTGTTGCATAGAATCATATAAATTTACAGCACAGAAGGAGGCCATTCGGCCCATTCTGTCTGTGCTGGCTGACAAAGAGTTATCCACACTAATCCCACTTTCCAGCACTTAGTCCGTAGCATTGCAGCTTACGGCACTTCAAGTGCATATCCAAGTACTTTATACATGTGATTAGGCTTTCTGCCTCTACCACCCTTTCAGGCTGTGAGTTCCAGATCCCCACCACCCTCTGGGTGAAATGACTTTCCTCAAATTCCCTCTAAACTTCCGATCAATTACTTTAAATCGATGCCCGCTGATTATTGACCCTTTGGCAAAGAGAAATATATCCTCCCTATCCACTCTATCTAGAACCCTCCCAATTTTATACACCTCAATTAGGTCACCCCTCTGCCTCCTCTGTTCCAAAGGGAATCAACAGTCGCCTCTCCAATCTTTCCTCATAGCTAAAATTCTCCAGCCCAGGCAGCATCCTCTTACATCTCCTGTGCATCCTCTGTGGTGTAGTCACATATTTCCTGTAATGTGGTGACCAGACCTGCACGCAATTCTCTAGCTGAGGCTTAACTAGCGTTTTATACAGTTGAAGCATAACGTCCCTGCTCTTATATTCTATGCCAAGACTAATAAGTCAAGTATCCTGTCAGCCTTCTTACCCACCTTATCTACCTGTCCTGCTACCTTCACGGATCTGTGGACATGCACCCCAAGGTCCCTCTGTTCCTCTCACTCAGTGTCCTACCATTTAATGTGTATTTCCTTGCCTTGATAGCCCTCCCCAAATTCATTGTCTCACAATTCGCCGGATTGAATTCTACTTTCCCACCTGACCAGTCCATTGATATATTGCTGCAGACTTCAGCTTTCTTCTTCATTATCCACTGCACTTCCAATTTTTCTATCATCTGCAAACTTCTTAATCATACCCCATACAATCAAGTCTAAATCATTGATACATATAACAAAAGCATGGCACCTCAACAGAGCTGGGACCAATATCCTCATGGTGGGTGCAGGGAGGTTTGCTAGTGGTGTTGGAGAGGGTTTCACCTAATCTGCCAGTGGGTGGGCACCAGGATGTGGCATTTAAAAGGAGAAATAAGGAGTGCAAAGGATACGGAAAGCCAGATAGCAGGAGAGTATCAAATAGTACTGTGCTAAGTTGGGTTCAGAGTTAGAGAGAATCCAAGAAGATCTAAGATAGAAACAGAAAATGATGGAAACACTCAGCAGGTCAGACAGCATCTGTGGAGAGAGAAACAGAGTTAACGATACAGGGCCGTGACCCTTCGCCAGAACTGGAAAAAGTTAGAGATGTAACAGGTTTAAAGCAAGTGCAGAGGCAGGGAAAGGGGGAGGAGTGCAAAGATGTTACTTAAATACATAAAGAGCAAGAAGATAACTACAGAAAGAATAGGGCCTATTGGAGACCAAAAAGGTAATCTGTGTGTGGAGGGGGAAGATGTCGAGGTGGATGAGGCGACCAAATGTATTATATCCAAGCTTGCTTAAGATACAAAGCTGGGTGGGAATGTAAGTTGTGAGAGGATGCAAGGAGGCTTCAAGGGGATATAGAAAATGTAAGTGAGTGGACAAGTCATGGCAAATGGAATATAACGTGGAGAAATATGAAGTTATCAACTTTGGTAGGAAAAATAGAAAAGCAGGGTATTTTTTAAATGGTGAGAGTTTGGGAAATAACGATGTCCAGAGGGACCTGGATGTCGTTGTACATGAATCACTGAAAGTTAACATGGAGGTACAGCAAGCGATTAGGAAAGTAAATGGGATGCTGGCTTTTATTACAAGAGGATTTGAGTATAAGAGTAAAGACGTCTTACTGCAATTATATAGGGCCCTGGTGAGAGCACTCCTGGAGTACTGTGCACAGTTTTGGTTACCTGCTTTTTGTGGTATGTACAATTATTTAGATTTTAAAGTTGGGGTCATGATCAAGAATATTGCTGAAGATATCAAGATTTACCTTGTGGTTGATAGTGAGGAAGAAAGCTGTAGATTGCAGGAAGAATTCAATGGACTGGTCAGGTGGGCAGAGAAGTGAGAAATGGAATTCAATCCGGAGAAGTGTAAGCTAATGCAATTGCGGAGGGCCAGCAAGGCACGGGAATACATAATAAATGTTATGGTAATGAGAAGTGCAGAAAAAGAAAGGGAACTTAGAGTGAATGTCCACAGATCCCTGAAAGTAGAGGACATGTAGAAAAAAAGCAAGACTTGCATTTGTATAGCGCCTTTCATTACCATCGGACGTCTCAACGTGCTTTACAGCGAAAAAGGTACATTTGGAGTGTAGTCACTGTTGTATTGATAGGATAGCTAAGAAGGCATATGGCATACTTTGCTTTATTAGCCGAGGCATAGAATATGAGAGCAGGGAGGTTATGCTATAACTGTATAAAACACTAGTTAGACCACAGCTAGAGTACTGTGCACAGTTCTGGTCAACACATTACAGGAAAGATATGATTGCACTCGAGAGGTTATAGAGGAGATTTATGAGGATGTTGCCTGGAATGGAGAATTTAGCTATGAAGAAAGATTGTACAGGTTGTTTACATTAGAACAGAGGAGGCTGAGGGGAGATTTGATTGAGGTGTTCAAAATTATGAGAGGCCTAGATTGAGTGGTTAAGAAGCAGCTGCTTCCCATAGCAGAGAGTTCAATAACCGGAGCATAGAATTAAAGTAATTGGTAGAAGTATTAGAGTGCAGATGAGCAGAATTGTTTTCACCCAGGGGGCGGTGGGGATCTGGGACTGACTGCCTGAAAGAGACAGAAACACTCATCACATTCCAAAGTATTTGGATATGCACGTCAAGTGCCATAACCTGCAAGGCTACAGACCAAGAGCTGGAAATTGGGATTAGGCTGGATTGCTGTTTTTCGACCAGCGCTGGCACGATGGGCCGAATGTCCTTCTGTGCCACAAATTTCTGATTTTATAATTCTACGTTTCTTATCATTCGCTGCTCTGAAAAGAACAATCCCAGCTTCCCCAGTCTCTCCACGTAACTGATGTCCCAGATCCCTGGTACCAATCTGGTAAATCTCCTCTACACCTTCCCTAATCCTTGACCTGCTTTCCAAAGTGTGATTCTCAGAATTGAACACAATACTCCAGCTGGGGCCTAACCAATGATTTTTAAATGTTAGCATTTCTTTCTGGATTTTGTTACTCGATCTCTCTGTTTGTAAAGCCAAGGACTCCACATGCTTCAATGGCCCAGTAATTCCTGTCACAACGCGTGAGTACGGACGGGGTACTCACGCGTGTGCCCGGAGAAATTGCCGGCGTTCAGCATGCACAGTGCATGCGCTGAAAACTGGCATTTCCTGCCCTCTGACACAAGGGGTTAAGAGGCTGAACGTATGCGCGGTATCTGGCAGCACGTGCGACTTGGATTTCCTGTATTTTTAGAGAGTTGCGCGTGTGTAAAGGCCTCCAGTATTTACGCATTGATAAACCACACGTAAGCACTTAGTTTTTCAGGTAAGTGGTCTATTAATACAATTGAGAATTTTTTTTCCACAGGTTTGTTATTTTTAAAGAATTTACAGTAAGGTAAGTTTAGTTTTTGTGGTGTATGTAACCGTTCCACCTTTAAGAGAACTATTTTAAGAGTTGCACTACTTTATCTTGGCTGCTGTATACTGTAATACCGGTGGTGACCACACCGGTATATAAGTGCTGTGTAACGATTTACTGGGCAGTTCCACCCTGACCTTCGACTAGTAAAGACCTGTTAAAATTTACTCTTGTGGTCTGTGTAGTAATTCTCACTATAACACACAGACTTAACAGTGGCAACGAGTACGATCTTACCCTGCGGCAGAGATACATCCAAGGCAGTTTAATGGGTGTTGAGAGGAGGCATCCGCCCTCATCATCCTGCTGAGAAATGATGCAGGTCTGAAGAGCAAAGGAAGAATCCTGACACGAAGTCTTCCATCAGCAACAGGCAGTGATCATCCCTTCTATCACGGTGGTGGGTAAGCCGATCAGCGACGAGCAGCAAGTCGGCCACGTTGGCTGTGAAGTAGGGGAGGGAAAAAAAATGGAGGATATAAGGGCGGAGAACTGGACCACGGCCGGGGAAAAGAGCCGGACAGAAGTCGGGGCCAGAGGCGCTGAGACTGGGGCAGCGTAAGGCACGGGAGCCGTGGTGAATGCAAATGCAGCTGGTGTAAAAGGCCGGGCTGCAAGCGGGCTGGGAGATGCAACAGCGTTGAGAGAGAGCTCGACTGTGACGGTTAAAAAGGCCGGGCAGCTACCGAGGCCGCGAGGTGCAGTGACCGGGTCAACGTAAGGCGCCGGAGAAAATAAAAAAAGAACGCGGAGAACTCAGCCGCAGCCGGGGGGGGAAAGGACCGGACTGCAAGAGGGGCTGGGAGGCACGATTTGAAAACCGCTGGGGAGGGCGAATGCAACAATACGGCAATCGCCATTACAGCCAGCGGGGGAGAAAGGCAAAAGTGGGAAGCCGCCATTTTCGTAGGCGGGGTAAGAAGACAAGCGTGGGAAACCGCCATTTTGAAAAAAAAATAAAAGAAAAATTTCTTTTTGTTTCTCAAGAAGATTGCGAGGATACCTAAGCATGGTAACATCAACGATTTCGATTCCGATGTTGAAGATTGGGCCACGTATGTAGAACGCATAGAGATATATTGTAAGGCAAATAAAATATCAGATGAAGATAAAGCACTAACCTTACTAAACTCAATGGGTGCGAAGACATACGGGCTATTGAAGCATCTTCTATCACTAGCTAAACTGGCGGATCAGACTTTCACTAAAATTGTTGCTGTCCTGAAAAATCATTTGAACCCCACGCCGCTGATGTTAGTGGAACGATTTAAATTTTATGCGAGAACGCAACTGAAAGAGGAAAGCAACGCGGAGTATTTAATTGAACTGCATAAGCTAGCGAAATACTGTCAGTTTGGGGAAAGTCTGACAGAGGCACTGAGAGACAAATTCGTGTGTGGATTGTCGAAAGAAGGAACACAAAAGTGGCTGCTTGAAGAGAATGATCTTACACTTGATAAGGCTGTCACTATTGCAGCATCGCACGAAGCCGCAGCAAGAGGCACTGCGGAAACGCAGCTGAAGGCAGCGGTACTCAGCATAGATCAAATGGCTTTGGGTACAACGAAATGTTATCGTTGTGGAAAGACAACACACGATCAGAACCAATGCTGGTTTAAAAACCAGGAATGTAGAAAATGTGGCAAGCTTGGTCACATAGCTAAAGTATGCCGGTCAGGAAAGAAGACCAGCAACAAAAAGTCACCGCAGGAAAAGTGCAGAAAGGTACATAAGGTGGCTGAGAAGAGTTCGGATGAACAGAATTCGGATTCAGACTCCAACAGCAAGGAACTGGGTAGTCTGAGAATTCACAATGTGAGTAAGGAAGCTGACCGACAAACTATCTGGGTCACACTGCAGATAGCAGGAGTCCAAGTGAAGATGGAATTGGACACCGGATCGGCGTTGACGGTCATGAATAAGCAAGATTACAAAAGGTTATTCACACATATTCCCCTACGGGATACGGAGATAGTATTGCAGACATACGCGGGGCAAAGAGTATACCCCATCGGAAAGATAAAAGTCAAGGTGATACACAAGGGCAAAGAACACCAAGGAATGGACATATATGTACTACCTGAGGGAGGTCCACCACTTCTGGGACGGGAGTGGATCAGGAAAATAAATATGGACTGGCACTCCCTAAAAGCAATAACGGTAGATTCCGGAAAAAATGATGTCAAACCTGAACGATTGTCCAGAATATTGGATGAGGGCATATGCAGCAGTGACAGTGACAAAGCAGAGAGTGAGAACTCGGTGAAGACAATCAGCTCAGACTCTGGAACTGATGGTGGTAAGACCAGCCCTTGTGCAAAAGACAATTCTAAAATGGACTTGCAGACTAATGATGGAAAAACGAAGGAGTGCATAAATGCTTCAGAAGAGAACAAAGTATCAGAACAGAATTCCACTGAACAACAACAACATAGTTTGACAGAGAATTCTGCGTCTGTCCAGTCTACAGACATGCACATTTCTGAGGAACGCCGGGCTCCAACTCAACTCAATTTCAAACTACAACAGCAATTAGAACAAATGATTCGCCGTTTTGAGCAAGAGATGAATGCAAAGAAAAAGTTCTTTGACACAGAGTTGTAGAATCTGGGAAGACAGCAGAAGCAGCTGATTGAGAAAATGGATCAGGAACACACAAACCGTCTGCGCAGTGAGGCCAAACGAATCAAAGCTGAGCAAGAAAGGGAATATGTCAAGTTCATCGATCAGTTGAAAGCTAAGAAGAAATAGCACCCTTTTGTGAGCAGTGTCAGCAGTAATAAACCACTCAGGCAATTGGTGGCAGAGGCAAAAACTGAAGTGATGGAGGAAATAGAAGACAATAGAGAAGAAGCAGAAGATGATGACTCATCTGAACCATTATCACCCCTACCAGCTCACGCACGTGGTCCCTCCGAACTGAGCCAAATCAGTCTGGAAGTAGAAAAGCTTCCCAAGGTACTCGAGCCTTTAGAAGTCAGCAATGCTGGTTCTGAAGTTACGAAAGTTCAAGCTGTTAAGTCCAGTGAAGGACGATTAGATGAGTCACCCCAGCAAAGAGAACCTACTACACCACCGAAAACTACTACACCACCAAGGCGTTATCCAGACCGAGTCAGGAAGCCTCCAGAGAGACTGAATCTGTGAACTGTTTTTACATGAAGTTGTGTATATATGTTGTTATATGATGTTAATGAGGAATATATACTGTTAAGCTAAAAAGGGAGGATTGTGGTGTATGGAACCGTTCCACCTTTAAGAGAACTATTTTAAGAGTTGCACTACTTTATCTTGGCTGCCGTATACTGTAATACCGGTGGTGACCACACCGGTATATAAGTGCTGTGTAACGATTTATTGGGCAGTTCCGCCCTGACCTTCGACTAGTAAAGACCTGTTAAAATTTACTCTTGTGGCCTGTGTAGTAATTCTCACTATAACACACAGACTTAACAGTTTTAGCCCCGCTTTTTTATATAATTTTTTTTTTCAAATTTTAAAATTATTGTTTAAAATAGTTTTTCAGAGTTCTTTATGGTTCATTTAAGTAGTGCAATGTTTTTTAAAATTTTCTTTCAGGTTTAAGTAGTGTTTTGGGGCCAGGAGTTTTGATGAGTTTGACAGCTCTTACTGTCAAACTTATGAATGAACTTTTGCAACCTCCCATTGGTTGCCCTGTGCTCACGTGATCCCAGCCGGCTCATCGCACTAAGTATGCCGCTGGGTCACGCACGCACAGCGCGGCAGGACCTCAAGCGGGCCAGTCAGAGGAAATGCAATGCGGGCCAGAATTAAAATGTCAGCGCGCCGGGTAAGTGCACATCGGGGGCTTGCACGCGCGGCAAGCCTCCGACCCGAATTACTGCCCCATTATCAGCCTTCGCTACTTGTCCTGCCACCCTCAAAGGACTGTGTAAGCACACACCAGCTCTGTCTGATTGTGCAGTCGCATTAAAATTGTACCGTTTCGTTTATATTGGCTCTGCTCTTGCTTCCTACCACAATGTATCAATTCACACTTTTCTGCGTTAATTTGTATCTGTCAGGTATCTGCTCATTTCACCAGTCTGTCTATGTCCTCCTGAAGTCTGTTACTGCCCTTCTTGCTGTTTATTAACATTTCTATGTTTCCTGTCATCTGCAAACTTTGAAATGATCTGCTGTGCACCCAAATCCATAGCATTGATATACATGAAATGAGCAATGGTCCCAACACCGACCCCTGGGGAACACCAAGGTAGACTGAGTCTGAAAAACAACAATTTACCACTACTCTCTGCTTTCTGTCTCTTAGCCAATTTCCAAGCCATGTTGCCACTAGCACTTTAATCCATGTCAATTACAACAGAAATGCAGGGAACAGCAGCAACCGCTGTACATGGCTTTCTTTGATCTCACAAAGGCCTTCGACACTGCCAACCATGAGGGATTATGGAGTGTCCTGCTCAAATTCGGCTGCCCTCAAAACTTTGTCGACATGCAAGCCGTGTTCCTGACCAGCGGTTCCACCACAGACCCAATTCATGTACGAACCGGGGTCAAAGAAAGCTGTGTCATTGCACCAACGCTCTTCTCGACCTTCCTTGCTGCAGTGCTCCATCTCACCCTCAGTTAGTGGAGCTAACTAACAGAACAACCGGTAAAGTTTTCAACCTCCGTCGCCTCCAGTCCAGATCCAAGTTCGTCCCATCCTCTGTCGCCGAATTGCAGTATGCAGACGACACTTGCATCTGCACTCACTCGGAGGTCGAACTCCAAACCATCGTCATCACCTTCACCGAAGCATACGAGAGCATGGACATTACACTAAACATCCGTAAGACAAAGGTCCTCTACAAACCTACCCCCACCACACAGTGATGCCCCCAGATTATCAAAATCCATGACAAGGCCTTGAACAACGTGGACCACTTTCCATACCTCGGGAGCCTACTGTCAACAAGGGCAGACGTCGACGACGAAGTCACCAGTTTGCTAGTGCAGCCTTCAGTCACCTGAGGAATAGAGTATTTGAAGACCAGGACCTCATACCCGGCACTAAGTTCATGGCCTACAGAGCAGCAGAGATACCCGCCCGGCTGTATGTCTCAGAGGCATGGACCATGGACAGAAGGCTCATCAAAGCATCGGAGAGGTTACATCAGTGCTGCCTCCGCAAGATCCTGCAAATCCATTGGCAGGATAGGTGCACCAACAGCAGTGTACTTGATCAGGCCAACATCCCCAGCATCAAAGCTTTGACCACGCTCAATTAGCTCCGATGGGCGGGTCACATTGTCCGCATGTCCGGCACGGCAAGAGAGCCCCAGGTGGGCAGAGGAAATGCGTCAAGGACACCCTCAAAGCCTCCATAAAAAACGGTAACATTTCCATCGACACATGGGTTTCCCTGGCCCAAGACCGCATAAAGTTGAGGAGAAGCATCTAGGAAGGCGCTGAACACCTCGAGTCTCTTCAGCGGGAGCAAGCAGAAGCCAAGTGCAGGCAGCACAAGCAATGCACATCAACCCAAGCAACCCACCCACCCGCCCCTTCAACCATCGTCTGCCGCACCTGTTACAGAGACTGTAGGTTCCACATTGGACTCATCAGTCACCTGAGAACTCATTTTTAATGTGGAAGCAAGTCATCCTCGATTCCGAGGGACTGCCTAAGAAGAGGAATCCCATGGGCTTCAATTGTGGTATGATGTGGTACTTTTCAAGCATCTTTTTAAAGGATAGCGCAATTGATAATGTATGGTCAGTAGCAATGAGAGAATCATAGAATTGGTGAACCAATTGGTGAGACAATTTGTTTAGCGAAGCGTGACGCCCCGCTCTGATCAGAGGTATCGCCTGGGTTCAATCAATGAATTCAAAATAATTGACCGTATTCCTATTTTATTATTTCTATCTATTTTTTCTCAGGATATGGGCAACGCTGTCAAGGCCTGTTTTACTTGCCCATCTCTGGTTACCCATGTGAAAATGGTGAGCCTTCATCTTGAGCCGCTGCATTCCCTGTGGTGAAGCTATTCCCACAATACGGTTACGGAAGGAATTTCAGGATTTTGACCCAGTGACGATGGAGGAACTGATATATATTTCAAGGATACGTTAGCTTAGTGGTTCTGTTGCTGGTCTAGCAAAAGCAAATTCGTGGATAGATAATCCGGTGACTTGTGTTCAAATCCCACAAGCTGGGGAAATTAATTTCAATCAATTAAACAAATCTGGAATAAAAAACTAGTATCAGTAATGATAACCATGAAACTACTGGATTGTAGTAAAATCCCATCTGGTTGACTGATGTCCTTTATGGAAGGTAATCTGCCGTCCTGATCTGGCCGAAATGTAACTCCAGGCCCATAGTAATGCGTTTGACTCATAACTGCCCTCTGAAATGGCCCAGCCAGCCACTCAATTATATAAGGAGGCTAACCAGCACCTTCTCAAGGGGAATTAGGGATGGACAATAAATACTGGTCTTTATCCCGTCTTTATTCACGGCCACATCCCGTGAATTAATAAAAAAATTGCAAATCTGGATGGTGTGTGACTTGAAGGGGGAAATTGGAGGTGCTGTTGTTTTGTGCTACATTCCGAGCGAATTCTGGCCCCTCCCCGATGCCTCTAGTCCCCTTGATGCCAATTGTAGGAACCCTCCTGTGGCCCTGGAGTGAAACATGTTTACGGCAAAATAATAAACAAACAAACAAATAAATGTTTTTCATTTTCGGGATGCAAATTATTTACTGGACACTTGGCAATGAGTTGTGGCTGAACACGAGGATGAGAGGCATTGCCGGACCGGGAGCCAATGCAGGTCAGCGAGCACAGGGGTGATGGGTGAACGGGACTTGGTGCGACTTACGGCACTGACAGCAGAGTTTTGGCTGAGACAGCAATGTTTGTAATTATTTTTTATATCTCCCCATTCCTCGTGCAATCTGTCACCGAAGATAACAAGTAACTCTCAATGGGTTCATGTCTTTGAGAGGCAAAGCCGTTGTCCAATTCGTCAGCACGCTGTGACATTTTGATATCTGCTGATGTCCGCAGACAAGGGCTGAGGAATTCGTCACAGGCGGTGGTGTTAAACGGGCGGTATCGGATCGGGTGCCCGTTACACGCAGCGCCTGATATTCAGATCCACTCCAGACAATGATGCATTTCTTGGCCTAGGTCTTCAATTCTTAAAACTACTTTTCCAGAAATGGTTTCTCCGTAACTCAGTGAAGCCACTTCTGTGTCAAGGAACTAATCGTAGTAACCCTGCATAAATAACACCCCTGTGGATCCAAAATCCATGTCTCCTTCTAAAAACCCTCCATTCTTCCTCTTTATTATATAGCATGCAATGCACAACTAAACAAGAGGGCAGAGCCACAGGCAGTGACACAGAAACATTGACACTGGCTGTTAAAAGAGGCAGGAACAGTCACACAGGATTTTTAAAGAGATACGACCATTCACACAGGCTTTTTAAACAGACAGAACTAGTCACAGAGGTATTTTAAGAGACAGGACCAGTCACACAGGCTATTCAAAGTGGCAGGACCAGTCACACAGGCTTTATAAAGAGACAGGGCCAGTCACACAGGCTTTATAAAGAGACAGGACCAGTCACACAGACTTTATAAAGAGGCTAAACTATGCAACCAAAAGGGCGGTGGTATATACCGGGCGGTGGTACAAATTATGCGGTTTCCAATCGAAAATGTCAATCAGAAATTCTCAGCCCCATAAATGTCCTTACAGATTATCAGTCCATTAATGTTCGTTCAAAGATTCTAATCTGGACATTACCAAAAAGGCACAGATAAAAGATCATTGGTGAAGGAAACACGGGCAGATGAGAAGAACTTTGGTAATGCAGTGAGTTTATATGATCTGGAATCAATTCGGAAATTCTGGTGCAAGCAGATTCAGTGGACTCAGTTCCAAGCACTCTCGGCTCTGAGTCAGAAGGTTGGGTTTCAAGTCCCACTCAAGTGATTGAGTACAAAAGTCTGGGCTACCACTGCAGTGCAGAACTGAGGAGTCACTGCGCTCAGTTGAGCAGTAATGAGGGAGCGCATCATAGTCAGAGGGGCAGTACTGAGGGAGCACTGCACTGTAGAGGGGCAGTACTGAGGGAGCGCATCATAGTCAGAGGGGCAGTACCGAGGTATCGCTGCACTGTAAGAGGGGCAGTGCTGAGGGAGCACATCATAGTCAGAGGGGCAGTACTGAGGTATCGCTGCACTGTAAGAGGGGCAGTACTGAGGGAGCGCATCATAGTCAGAGGGGCAGTACTGAGGTATCGCTGCACTGTCAGAGGGGCAGCAACGAGGGAGCGCATCATAGTCAGAGGGACAGTACTGAGGTATCGCTGCACTGTCAGAGGGGCAGTACTGAGGGAGCGCTGCACTGTAAGATCAGCAGTAATGAGGGAGCGCAGCATAGTCAGAGGGGCAGTGCTGAGGGAGCGCATTATAGTCATAGGGGCAGTACTGAGGTATCGCTGCACGGTCAGACGGTCAGTAATGAGGGAGCGCTGCACTGTCGGAGGGGCAGTACTGAGGGAGCGCATCATAGTCAGAGGGTCAGGACTGAGGGAGCACTGCACTGTCAGAGGGGCAGTACTGAGGGAGCGCATCATAGTCAGAAGGTCAGTACTGAGGGAGCACTGCATTGTCAGATGATCAGTAATGAGGGAGCGCTGCACTGTCGGAGGGCCGGTACTGAGGGAGCGCATCATAGTCAGAGGGTCAGTACTGAGGGAGCGCTGCATTGTCAGATGAGCAGTAATGAGGGAGCGCAGCATAGTCAGAAGGGCAGTACTGAGGGAGCGCATCATAGTCATAGGGGCAGTACTGAGGTATCGCTGCACTGTCAGAGGGTCAGTAATGAGGGAGCGCTGCACTGTCGGAGGGGCAGTACTGAGGGAGCGCATCATAGTCAGAGGGTCTGGACTGAGGGAGCGCTGCACTGTCGGAGGGGCAGTACTGAGGGAGCGCATCATAGTCAGAGGGTCAGTACTGAGGGAGCACTGCATTGTCAGAGGGGCAGTAGTGAGGTATTGCTGCACTGTGAGAGTGGCAGTACTGAGGGATCGCATCATAGTCAGAGGGGCAGTACTGAGGGATCGCTGCACTGTCGGAGGGGCAGTACTGAGGGAGCGCATCATAGTCAGAGGGGCAGTACTGAAGGCTCGCTGCACTGTCAGAGGGGCTGTACTGAGGGATCGCATCATAGTCAGAGGTGCAGTACTGAGGGATCGCTGCACTGTCAGAGGGGCACTACTGAGGGAGCGCATCATAGTCAGAGGGGCAGTACGGAGGGATCGCTGCACTGTCGGAGGGGCATTACTGAGGGAGCACTGCACTGTCATAGGGTTAGTACTGAGGGAGCACTGCACTGTCGGAGGGGCAGAACTGAGGGAGCACCGCACTGTCAGAGGGGCAATACTGAGGGAGCGCATTATAGTCAGAGGGTCAATACTGAGGGAGCACTGCACTGTGAGATGGGCAGTACTGAGGGAACGCATCATAGACAGAGGGGCAATACTGAGGGAGCGCTGCACTGTCAGAGGGTCAGTAATGAGGGAGCGCGTTATAGTCAGAGGGGCAGTACTGAGGAAGCGCATCATAGTCAGAGGGGCAGTACTGAGGGAGCACTGCACTGTAAGAGAGGCAGTACTGAGGAAGCGCATCCTATTCAGAGGGGGAGTACTGAGGTATCGCTGTACTGTAAGATGGGCAGTACTGAGGGAGCGCATCATAGTCAGAGTGTCAATACTGAGGGAGGACTGCACTGTCAGAGGGGCAGTGCTGAGGGAGCCCTGCACTTTCAGAGGGGCAGTACTGAGTGAGTGCATCATAGTCAGAGGGTCAATACTGAGGGAGAACTGCACTGTCAGAGGGGCAGTACTGATGGAGCCCTGCACTGTCAGAGCGGCAGTACTGAGGGAGCCCTGCACTGTCAGAGGTGCAGTACTGAGGGAGCCCTGCAATGTCAGAGGGGCAGTACTGAGGGAGCCATGCAATGTCAGAGGGGCAGTACTGAGGGAGCCATGCAATGTCAGAGGGGCAGTACTGAGGGAGCGCATCATAGTTAGAGGGGCAGTACTGAGGGAGCGCATCATAGTCATTGGGGCAGTACAGAGGGAGCCCTGCACTGTCAGAGCGGCAGTACTGAGGGAGCCCTGCACTGTCAGAGGGGCAGTACTGAGGGAGCCATGCAATGTCAGAGGGGCAGTACTGAGGGAGCGCACCATAGTTAGAGGGGCAGTACTGAGGGAGCGCATCATAGTCAGAGGGTCAATACTGAGGGAGCGCTGCACTGTCAGAGGGTCAGTACTGAGGGTGCACTGCACTGTCAGAGGGGCAGTACTGACGGAGCGCTGTACTATAAGAGGGGCAGTAATGAGGGAGCGCATCCTAGTCAGAGGGTCAATACTGAGGGATCGCTGCACTGTCAGAGGGGCAGTACTGAGGGAGCGCATCATCGTCAGAGCGTCAATACTGAGGGTGCACTGCACTGTCGGAGGGGCAGTAATGAGGGAGCGCATCATAGTCAGAGGGGCAGTACTGAGGGAGCGCTGCACTGATGGAGGGGCAGTACTGAGGTATTGCTGCACTGTCAGATGGACAGTACTGAGGGAGCGCATCATAGTCAGAGGGACAGTACTGATGGAATGCTGCACTGTCAGAGCAGCAGTACTGAGGGAGCGCTGCACTGATGGAGGGGCAGTACTGAGGGAGCGCTGCACTGTCAGATGGACAGTACTGAGGGAGCACATCATAGTCAGAGGGACAGTACTGAGGGAATGCTGCACTGTCAGATGGGCAGTACTGAGGGTGCGCTGCACTGATGGAGGGGCAGTACTGAGGGAGCGCTGTACTGTCAGAGAGGCAGTACTGAGGGAGCACTGCACTGTCAGAGGGGCAGTACTGAGGGAGCGCTGCACTGTCAGTGGGGCAGTGCTGATGGAGCTCATCTTAGTCAGAGGGGCAATACTGAGGGTGCACTGCACTGTCAGAGGGGCCGTACTGAGGAAGTCCTGCATTGTCGGAGGGGCCGTCTTTCAGGTGATATGTTAGAACGAGGCCCTGTCTGTTCTCTAAGATGGAGGTAAATGATCCCATGGAACAGTATCGAAGAAGAGCAGCAGAGTTAACCCCGGTGTGCTGACCGAAATGTATCTCAATCAACATCACTGAACCAGATTATTAGGCCATTATCACGTTGCTTTTTGTGGGATCTTGCTGTGCGCAAATTGGCTGCCACGTTTCCTACAGTAGAACAGTGACTACAGTTCAAAAGTAATTTATTGGCTGTAAAGCGCTTTGGGAACTCCCAAGATCTTGAAAAGCGCTATACCAATGCAATTCTTCCTTTCTTAACATTAACTTCCAAAAGATAATTGGATATATACCTGGAAAGGAGAGGCTTTTAGGGCTGTGTGGAAGCGGCTCTGTTGTTCATTACCATTCAGTACAGGATATGACAGCTTTGAAATAATTTGATCTCTTGGTTATGGGATCGCTTGGCTCTGTCTAAGTTAATTCCATTGAGCACCATACTAGTGGCACATGATATGTTGGAGGGTGGCCTCAGTGTGAAGGCGTGACTTATTCTCTACAAATATTGTAAAGTGGTCAGTGCTACCAATATCGTCATGGACAGATGCATATGCGATAGGTAGGTTGGTGAGGACGAGGTCAAGCAGGCTATTCTCTCATGTTGGTTCTCCCACCACCTGCCGCAATCCCAGTCTGACAGCTGTGTTCTTCACGGCTCCATTAATGATGGTATGTCCGAGTCACTCTTGGTGATGGTCATTGAAGTTTCCCCCTCCCGGCCCAGTGCATATTTTGCACCCTTTCTGCTCTCGGTGCTCCCAACATCTGGTGTTCAGCATGAAGATGTTTTGATTCATCAGCTAAGGGAGGGCAGTAGGTGATAATCAGAAGGAAGTTATCTTGCCCATGACTGACTGGAAGCCGTGAGACTTCATTATATATATATAAATAAACTATACGGAGGACTCGCAGGGTCTCGCCCACATGACTGTATAACACTGTGCCCCCACCTCTGGTGGGTCTGTGCTGCCAGTGGAACATTCGGGAATGTTGACTGATAGTTATGTTTCTGTGATTATGACTGTGCGAGAATTGAACGTTTCCAGAGGGTTTCATGGAGTATTGAGGAGCTTCCAGACTATTTATCCCGTTGTTTATTTTCCATTGGTTCCGTGGTATTTCCCTTTGCTCCTTTTAATTATTCTATCCCCTCGGTCAAACACCATGACATGTTTGTCTGGGTAAGGTCAATCTTTCGAAACATGTTATTCTTGTTCTTGTTCTAGTTACATACATTAGAAAAATGAACTTGGAATGAAATTCCTGAACTGAGGCGGGAGCAGTGTAACCTCGGCACCCATGGGAATGAAATTCCTGGAGTGAGGCAGGAGCAGTGTATCCTAGACACCCCTGGGAATGAAATTCCTGGATTGAGGAGGGAGCAGAGTAATCTAAATAACAACAGAAAATGCTGGAAAAACTCAGCAGGCCAGGCAACATCCATCAGAGGAATTAGAGTTGACGTTTCGGGTCAAAACCCTTTGTAATCTAGTTTAATCTAGGCAGTCTTGGAAATAGAATTCCTGGACTAAGGCGGGAGCAGTTTTAGCTAGGCGGCCCTGGGAATGAATTTCCTGGACTAAGACGACAGCAGTGCAATCTAGGCGTCCCTGGGAATGAAATTCGTGGCCTAAGACGGTAGCAGTGTAAAGTAGATGGCCCTAGGCATGAAATGCCTTGCCTGAGGCGGGAGCAGTGTAAACTAGGCAGCCCTGGGAATTAAATTCCTGGGCTGAGGCGGGAGCAATGTAATCTAGGCTGCCGTGGGAATGAACTTCCTGGACTGAGGTGGGAGCAGTGTAAACTAGGCCATCCTGGGAATTAAATTCCTGGACTGAGGAGAGAGCAGTGTAAACTAGGGCGCACGGGGACAAAATTCCTGGATTGACGCGGGAGCAGTGTAAACTGGATAGCCCTGGGAATGAAATTCCTGGATTGAGGCGGGAGCAATATCATGTAGGTGAGACCCATCGTTCCATGACTGGGATCATCTCTCAGATCCTGCCATTTAGGACCAATGATTGGGGAGAAAACAGGGACAGGGTACTGAATTTGGATGATCAGCCATGATCGCATTGAATGGCGGAGCAGGCTCGACGGTCTGAATGGCTTACTCCTGCTCATATCTTCTATGTTTCTACGTTGCTATCTTTATTTTATTTTTATATTTAACCTGCTGGCCTGGTATGGAATAAATCAGAGAACATATGTGGGGAAATTCATTTTTTTCTGTGGTCTGCACAGAGTAATCCTAAAAGTGGTTCGAAACATAGTGCTCAGGTTGTGAATTTGGAGAGAGTAGGAATTAGGAGCAGAGGGGGAAGGAGGAGAGAGCGAGATGAGCGGCCGGAGATAAAGGTAGGCCAGAGAATATGAAGCTGGAAGTGAGGGAAGTGACTTCAGCACAAGGGGAGGCCCTGCAAAGAAAAGAAATGGTGAGTAGATGGTGATTTTTTTAAGTCTTGAGTTTAATTCTGTTCAGTTAGTTAATAGTCTATTAAATAGATGCATGGCAGGGCATCTGAGTCCTGTGGAATGCACATCTTGTGCAATGTGGGAACTCCAGGACACTTCTCATGGGTTTCGGAGCTTTTGCAGCAGCAGGCATCACTGCAGTGCATCCGTGAGGCTGAGAGCTCCGTGGATAGCATGTGCCAGGAGGTGGTCATCCCGCAGAATAAGAGCGTGCAGGCAGAGAGGGAATGGGTGACTGCCAGGCAGGCAAGGAGGACCAGGCAGTTAGTGCAGGACTCCGCTGACTGCATCTCACTCTCTATCCGGTATATAATGGATCCTCTGGGGTGTACAGCCAGAGCCAAGTCCACGGCACCAAGGATGGCTCGGCAGTAGGTGGGGGGCAGAGGAAGATCTGGAAACCAATAGTGATAGGAGATTAGATAGTTTGGGGAACAGACATGTGTTTATGCGGCCGCAGACGTGATTCCAGGGTGATATGTTGCCTCCCTGGTGTCAGGGTGAAGGCTGTCACTGAGTGGCTACAGGCCATTCTGAGGGGGGAGGTTGAACAGACTGAAGTCGTTGTCCATATCGGCCTCAACAAAATAGGTACAAAGAGGGATGTGAACCTGCAGGCAGATTATTGGGAGCTAGGAAAGAGTTTAAAAGCAGGACTTCGAAGGTAGTAACCTTCGGAATACACCCGGTACCAGGAGCTAGTCATTACAGAAAGGGGAGCAGAGTGAAGATGAATGCTTGGCTGGAGACATGCTGCAAGAGAGAGGTCTTTAGATTCCTCAGACATTGAGACCAGTTCTGTGGGAGGTGGGAACTGTCCTGGCCGGACGGCTTGCATAGAATCATAGCACAGCACAGAAGGTGGCAATACAGCCCAACGTGTCTGTGCCAGTCAACAACGAGCTATCCACCCTAATGACACTTTCCAGCACCTGGTCCATAGCCTGAATTTCAAGTGCATATCCATGTACTTCTTAAATGTGATGAGGCTTTCTGCCTCTACCACTCTTTCAGGCAATGAGTTCCAGACCCCCACCACCCTCTGCTGAAAGGATTTATCCTCAAATTCCCTCTAAACTTATGACCAATTATTTTAAATCTATGCCCAGTGGCTGCTGACCCTTCTGCTAAGGGAAATATATCCTTCCTCTCCACACTTCTCCGGATTGAATTCCATTCCCCACTGTTCTGCCCACCTGACCAGTCCATTGTTATCTTCCTGCAGTCTTGCTTTCTTCGACATTTTACACTTTTTGTATCATCTGCAAACTTCTTAATCATACCCCATACATTCAAGTCTAAATAATTGAAATATACATATCAAAAAGCAAGGAACATCGACAGAGCTGGGACCAATGTCCTGGCAGGGAGGTGGGTGTGTAAGTGCAGTTGGGGAGGGTTTAAACTAATCTTCCAGGGGGGTGGGCACCAGGATGTGGCATTAGAAAGGAGAAACAAGGTGCACAAACGATTGGGAGAGAAAGATAGCATTAGAATATGAAATAGCACGCAATTAGGTGAGGTCAGACTAAGAGAGAATCCAATAAGGTCAAAGATAGAAACAGAAAATGCCGGAAACACTCAGCAGGTCAGGTAGCTTTCGCGGAGAGAGAAACAGCTAACATTTCAGTTCCGTGTCACTACACCAGAACTGGAAAAAATTAGAGATATAACAGATTTTAAGCAGATGTAGAGGCAGGGAAAGCGGGGAGGGGAGCAAATAACAAAAGGGACGGTCTGAAATTCAGAGAGGATGTGAAAAAGGGAATAAGAGGGGCAAAGAGGTAGTAGGAGAATAGATTGGCAGCTAACATAAAATTGAATCAAAAAGTCTCTACAGGCATATAAATAATAAACGGGTATTACAGGGAGGGTTGGGGCCGATTACGAATGGAGGCAGAGGGCAAGGCTCAGATACTAAATGAATATTTTGCATCTGTCTTCACCAAGGAAGAAGATGCTGCCAAAGTCATAGTGTAAGAGGAGGTAGTTGAGATACTGGATATGCTAAAATTGATAAAGACGAGGTACAAGCAAGACTGGCTGTACTTAAAGTAGATTAGTCACCAAGAGCGGATGGGATGCATCCTCGGATGCTGAGGGAGATAAGGGTGCAAAATGCCAGGTACTGGCCATAATCTTCCAGTCCGCCTTAGATACAGTGTGGTGCCAGAGGACTGGAGTAATGCAAATGTTACACCCTTGTGCAAAAAACGGGTGCAATGATAAACCCGGCAACTACAGAGCAGTCAGTTTAAACTTGGTGGTGGGGAAGGTTTTAGAAACAATAATCTGGGACAAAATTAACAGTCACTTGGACAAGTGTGGATTAATTAAGGAAAGCCAGCACGGATTTGTCAAAGGCAAATCTTGTTTTAACTAACTTGATCGTGTATTTGATGAGATGACAGAGAAGGTTGATGAGCTCAATGCAGTTGATGTGGTGTACATGAACTTCAAAAAGACGTGGGTAAAGTGCCAAATAATAGGCTTGCCAGCAAAGTTGAAGCCCGTGGAATAATAGTGTCAGTGGCAGCATGGATACGAATTTGGCTAAGCGACAGGAAACAGGGAGTAGTGGGAATGTTTTTTTCTGGATTAGAGGACGGTACTAGGACCAATGCTAATCGCTATACATATTAATGACTGGGACTCGGGTATACAGGGCACAATTTCGAAATTTGCAGATGAAACAAAACTTGGAAGTATAGTGAACAGTGAAGCACATAGTGATAGATTTGTAGAGGACATAGACATACTGGTGGAATGGGCGGACAAGTGGCAGATGAAATTTAATGCAGAAAAGTGTGAAGTGATACATTTTGGTGGAAAGAATGAGGAGAGACAATATAAACTGAAGGGTACAATTCTAAAATGGATGCATGAACAGAGCGACTTGGGGTTATATATGCACAAATCTTTGACGGTGGCAGGGCAGGTTTAGAAAGCGGTTGAAAAAGCATTCGGGATCCTGAGCTTCAGAAATATAGATGTAGAGTACAGAAACAAGAACGTTATGATGAACCTGTATAAAACACTGGTCCGACCTCAACTGGAGTATTGTGTCCAATTCTGGGCACCGCACTTTAGGAAGGATTTGAATGCCTTAGAGCGGGTGCAGAAAGGATTTACAAGGATGATTCCAGGGATGAGGGACTTCAGTTACGTGGATAGACTGGAGAAGCTGGGGTTGTTCTCCTTAGAGCAGAGCAGGTTGAGATAATATGTGATAGAGGTGTACAAAAGCATGAGGGGTCTGGACAGAGTCGACAGAGATAAACTGTTCCGATTGGTGGAAAGGTCACGAATGGGGACACAGATTTAATATGATTGGCAGAAGAACCAAAGGGGACATAAGAAAAAATGTTTTTACACAGCGAGTAATTAGGATCTGGAATGCACTGCCTGAAAGGGTGGAGGTGGCAGATTCAATCGTGACTTTCAAAATGAAATTGGATATGTACCTGCAGGGAAAACAATTGCAGGGCTACAAGGAAAGGTCATGGGAGTGGGACTTGCTGAAGTGCTCTTGCAGAGAGACGGCACGGGCTCGACGGGCCGAATGGCCTCCTTCTGCGTTATAACTATTCTATGATTCCATCTTTTAAGAAAGAAAGAATTGCATTTATATAGAACGTTTCACGACGACCAGACATCTCAAATCGCGTTACAGCAAATACAATACTTTTGGAAGTATAGTCATTGTTGCAATGAGGAAAACACGGCGGACAACTTGCGCACAGCAGGCTCCCAGAAACAGCAATATGATAATGACCAGATCATCTGTTTCTGTAATGTTGTTTGCGAGATAAAGATTGGCCATGCCACCGGGGATAACTCCTCTGCTCCTCTTCAAAATAATGCCATGGGATTTTTTATGACCACCTGAGAGCACAGACAGAGCCACAGTTTAAGGTCTCATCCTAAAGACGGCACTCTCCGACAGTGCAGCACTCCCTCAGCACTGCACTGGAATGTCAGCCTAGATTTATGTGTTACAAGTTCCTGGAGTGGGATTTGAACCCACAACCTTCTGAGTCAGAGGCGAGTGCGCTAACCACTGAGCCACAGCTAACATTGTTCCTTCTTGTTTTTTGTGAATTTCTCGTCTTTTGTTCTCAGCTTTAGATCAATACAGAAAGAGAAACTCTCTTCCCTCTGTTCTGTCTTCGGTAGTTTTGGACTCTACAGGAATCAAGGGATATGAGGATGGGGTGGGTGTGGGGGGAATGTGGATTTGAGGTCGAAGATCAGATTCAATGAAGGTCGCTAAGGGCCATATGGCCTAATCCTGCTCCTAATGCTCATTCTTATATTTATGGGCGGATGAAATATTGCGCATTCACTGACTTTTAAATTAAAACTGTGTAGAATAAGGTGAGCTAGACTGTGTTGCATTAAAGTGTTGTGGTGACAATAGTTCAATGAGTCTGTTTTATTCAATGACTGTAATTAATGCCAGTTACAGTGAGGCCTAGTGACGTCACTTGGGGATTTCCCTCTGCTCCACATAAAGAGCTCCCTTCACTGTGTCACCTCACACAGTCAGCGCGCTGCCCCCAGCACAAAGACCACCAGACACACACAGAAGGGAAGGCATGGATTGGGGTGAGGTGCTTAGGATATTAGGAATATGTTATGATATACAAAATATGTACTATCCCTTCCTCACTGCTGTTTGTGTTCCTAGTAAGGATCTCTGTCCAGTTATTAATTCTAAGTAATGGAAAGACCCAGAGAAAGAGCTGGGCACTTCAGTGACGAGGCATTGGTGGCACTGGTTGGCGCGGTTGAAAGGCGATGGGCAGTGCTGTTCACTGAGAGTGGCAGGAGGCCTTTTCCCCGGGAGTTTAGAAGGGTGTGGAGGGAATTGGCTCAGCACGTCTCCTCGAGGAGCCTCATGCCGAGGACCCACACCCAGTGTCGGAAAAACATTCAACCACCTCAGGAGGTGCACACAATGCCACATGTGTGCAGTCAATGGCGCCCCGAACCATGGGGAAGCCCACTATCCTCACAAATCCACATGCGCATTCACGCTGTTTGTCCCGGGACATGGGGATAGATGTACTGGCGTCTGCTCTTATGCAAAGCCTTTGTCACCTCTCGGATGCAATAATGAACAGCGAACTGGGAGATATTAATTATGTCCCCAGTAGAAGCCTCAAAGGAACGGCTGACTTAGACATTCAGAGCCACTCTCACCTTCACTGCCAGCGACAGACATGTCTTAGTCCTGAGCTGAGGCTGCAGAACTGGTTGCAGGAGGCGGCACAGCTCATTGACCATATCCTTGCTGAAGCACAGCCAATGGACACACTTCTCCGCAGACAAATGGATATAGGAGGAGAATTACTCCCTGAATACGCTGGGAGGGTGAGGTCTCCTGTGCCCAGGTCTGATGGCCTTCCTACTTCTGGCCACGATTGCCACTCTCTCTCTGCGCCTCTGCTTTCTCCGAACATGAAGCTGGACGACGAAGATGCCCCGAGTTAATGGAGCCCACATCGAAGCTTCTAAATATCGTTAGACGGAAGGTGAAATTAAAATGAACCTCCAGAGTGGTGCTTAGGACCCACAACTCCTTTGGTCAGTGTCGAATCTCTCCCGACGTCTGTCTCTCTCTCAGCCTGCGTGTACCAAACATTTTGTCAACAATAAAAGGCAGGAAGTGGCCGACTTTACATAACGCTCCCCCAGGCACTTCCTGACTTGAAAATGTTCCCGTCTGCTTGTCATTCCTAGTGGCAGGAAATAAGGCAGGGGACGTGACTCAATATGTGTGATCCGGGGCGCTACCGGTGTTTTGCACGCTCGCATGACGCCATGATCTGCAGGCACAGGAGATCGTGGCGATAGTGTTTAGCGCTAGTGCAAAGCGACTGGTTAATTTCACAAATGGCGCTAAAATAGCCGTGCTCGGGTGCTAAGTATGTAGCGCCCTGTAAGCGCCCCCGAAGGCACTAAGAGGAGGCGCTTACAAACCAACCTTTTCACAGAAACCCCACAATGCAGATAGAGGCCATTTCGGCCCATCGAGCCTGCACCAACACATATCCCACCCGATCCCTGTAACCCCTACACCAACACATATCCCACCCTATCCCCGTAACCCCATGTATTTAATCCCCCTAACACTAAGGGTCAATTTATCATAGCCAATCAACCTAACCCGCACATCTTTGGACTGTGGGAGGAAACCGGAGCAACCGGAGGAAACCCACGCAAACACGGGGAGAATGTGCAAACTCCACACAGACAGTCACCCGAGGCCGGATTCGAACCCGGGTCCCTGGCGCTGTGAGGCAACAGTGCTAACCACTATGCTGCCCATGTTGATCTGTGTTTCGCTCGTTGTCTTTCCCCAACCCATCTGCGCTGCTGTCAGCTATTGATTCTGAAGGTGATATCATGTTACCCAGATTGAAATGTTCTGTATTCAACTCCAGCAAATTTGTTGGAGGTGACTCTTTATTAAAGGAATTTCAGTCTGGCACCTACACTGAACATTAGTATCAGATCAGAAGAATGCTGTCTTGGTTTAGGAGACTTTTCACCTAATGGCGAATGGCCATCGACCTGAAACTTTAACTCTCTTTCTCTCTCTCTCCACAGATGCTGTCTGGCCCGCTGAGTATTTCCACCATTTTCTGTTTTCATTTCAGATTTCCAGTATCTGCAGTATTTTGCTTTTGCTTTCACCTAATGCTCGGTATGGTTACTTACAGAGTCGCAGGAATAAATCCTGGCAGATCACATCCACATCTTTAGATGCCTGAAATATCCGCTAATCATTCAGTTCCAGTCAATGTCTCCTTCCCCGTCCTTTCCAGTTCTGCACCAGTGGCACTGCTTCTGATGGTTAAAGTAGGATTACAGGCATTCTCATGAAACGTTCATTCAGCCAGATTTCAATACATGTATTTCTAATCATTGTTTTGAATTTAAAATTGGATCCCATGCCCGTCTATCACAGTTCAGTGGATCTGTCAGCGAGACCCAGAGTGATTCTCTGTTGCCTCCTGCTGTACTTCAGGATAAACAATCCCAGCTGATTCTAACTGAAGTACTGAGGGTACTAATCAGTTGATATCTTCTCGTCTAATATTTCCTGCACAAGTTGGATCAAAGGTGAAAAAGCACTGGGATAAATCTCTTCCATTTGTGTTCAGATACTTTACAAACGTATTAAGTGGCACTTTGCCTGTGGGATAAATCGTCTGATTTCGATGTTGATAAATGCATTTAGTGGGATATTACCTGGTCATTGATCACTATTCATTGTAATTCAGTGTCCATTCTTATTGATGAAATGTGCAATGTTAACTGCAAAATCTCCCTTTCAATGAGCTACAATTTGTGTATTTCAACAATAATGTGGAAAACTCAATTTTCAAAACATATTTGACAGATCATTTATCTTTATATCTGCAGTGCACTTTTATTTATTATCTTAGCATTGTCATGTTACATCCGTACATTTTACATACAATTGCCTGTATTTATTGCATGCCGAGGTTGCAGTGTCTGTATTTTGTTGTTGCATTCATTTTCATTTCTCAATATAATGGATATTCTAACCAGGAGCAGGAATCCAAGCGGGATTTCCCGCTCCCTAACACAGGGGCACAGAAGCGCCTTGCACCGCTCCAAATGCTGACTGATCCCGGGACACGAAGGCTTCCTGAGAAGTTCTGGTCCTCTGTGTCCCTGGTACCCCGGGCGGTGCTTTTGTCTGCTGGGCTAAAGGTAGGTTGATCATTTAATCACTCCTTGATCAAACATCTATTACTTTCATGTTGTAATTATTCCCATTTCAATTATTGATTCCACAATGCATTTCTGATTATTCTTACAATAAACCCTGTATTCAGCTCCACAGGTAATAGAATTAGAGTTAATCATTGAATGGCGCCAATGCATTGCAGATTTCAGCCAGAATTCCATCAATCTGTTGCTCTTGCTCCCAGCCTGATGTATAATTTCTCTGTTTATTCCCCTTCCTCACAGTGAACTTAGTGACGATTGTGATCCTGTCTCGGGGAAAGTGCGGTCATTCCAAATGTGTCACTCGCTATCTGGTGGCCATGGCAGTGGCGGATCTACTGGTCGTTATCCTCGACCTGATATTGAGGCACATTCCAATTGTTTATTGGGACCTGTTTTATTTCGTGGAGTCCATACCTGTGTGTAATATCCACGCCGTCCTGCTGTTCGCAGCCACAGACTGTTCTGTCTGGTTCACCGTCACTTTCACCTTTGATTGATTTGTGGCCATTTGTTGCCAGAAGCTGAAAACAAAATATTGCACCGAGAAAACGGCGGCTGTGGTTCTGGGAACCGTGACTGTGCTGAGCGATTTAAAGAACATCATCTGCTATTTTATGTTCACAGGTCGGTATATGCTTGAGAACGACCCCTGGTTTTGTGATGTCACGTTTGATGTTCGGTATTCGCGGGTCTGGGGAACAATCGAGTTTCTTCATTATATTCTCAGCCCGTGTGTCCCATTTGTGGTGATTCTGCTGCTCAACACTGTCACCGTCAGACATATTTTAGTGTCCAGCAGAGCCCGCAGGAGACTCCGGGTTCCCAGCAGTGGGGAAAGTCCCAGAGACCCAGAGATGGAGAGCCGCAGGAAATCCATCATTTTACTGCTTGTTATCTCTGGCAATTTCATCGTGTTATGGGCAGTGTTTATGGTGAATTCTATATGGTACCGGGTGTATTATTTTGGGTATCGGGCTGTATATACACCTGATTATGTTAAGAAACTGGGATTCATGCTGCAGCTGCTGAGTTGCTGCACAAACACTGGGATTTACGCCGTGACCCAGACTAAGTTCAGAGAGCAGCTGAAGAATCTGGGGAAATATCCCTTCACTCTGATTGTAAAATTAATTAAAGGATGAGAAGAAGTGGAGAATTTGCAGCCTGTGAGTTGAGAGTTCCCTGGGCTTGATATTGTGGCGCCCTACACTAAGATGGCGGCTCTGGGGCCCAGCACAAATTTGGCGGCTCTGGGGCACTGCACAAAAATGGCGGCTCTGGGACCCCGTACAAAGGTGCCGGCGTTTGGTCGGTGTCACAGATAGCGGCTCTAGGGACCCGCACAAATAAATGGCAGCTCTGTGGGCCTCCACAAAAATGGCAGTTCTTGGGCCCAGCACAAAGATGGCGGCTCTGGGGCCCTGCACAATAATGGCGGCTGTGGGGAGCAGCACAACAATGGCGGCTTTCAGGACCCCCAAAAAGATGACGCCACTGGGGCACAGCACAAAGATGACGCCTCCCCGATCCCGCACAAAGATGGGAGCTCTGGGGCCCCGCTCAAAGAAGGAGGCTCTTGGGGCCCCGCACAATAATCGCATCCATGGCCCCTGCCCCGCCCAGCAGAAAGATGGCGGCACTGGGGCCAAGCACAAAGATGGCGGCTCAAGCGCCCCGCACAAAAATGACGGGTCTGGGGCCCCGCACATGGAAAGCGGCTCTGGGGCCCCTCACAATGATGGCGGCTCTGGGGCCCTGCACAAAGATGGCAGCAGTCACTCGGGGCCCTGGTCAAAGATGGCATCTCTGAGGCACCGCACAATGTTGGCGGCTCTGTGGCCCTACACATAAATGACGGCTGTCACTCGTTTCTCCTCACAAAAATGGCAGCTGTCACTCGCTTCCCCGCACAAAGATGGCGGCTCTGGGGCCGCACAGAATGATGGTGTCTGTCACTCAGAGCCTTTCCCTGGCAGCGATTATCCAGTGTTCAGAAGCAGCTGGAGGCCTGGTTACCGTGAGAGCGGGCGGCGAGGCGATGTAGCCCGGCCTGGCTGGGCCCACAGGAGACTGAGCAGCCCAGTCCGGGAAGGAGGAGGCCCGCCACCAGGACTGTATAACTCATTGTAACCCTTTAGAATGCTGTAAAATCATTATTATACTTTACAGATCTTAATAACCCTTATTAAATCATTATGAACATTAATAACATATGTCGCTTTGTAAATCATTAGGACACTTAATAAATCAGTTTTATAATTCCTTCTTGGGATGTGGTCGTCCCTACAAAGCCAGCATTTATTAACGATTCCTAATTGCCCTTGAGAAGATGGTGAGCCGAGTGAGACAAGCGAGTGTCTTGCTGGGCCATTTCTGAGGCCAGTTATGATTCAATCACGTTGCAATGGGTCTGGAGGCATATTTCAGCCAGACAAGGTAAGGACAGCAGATTTTCTTCCATAAAGTGAACCAGATGGGTTTTTATGACAATGCGGTACTTTTATGGTCACCATTACTGTCACAATCTTTTTATTCCAGATTTGTTTAAATAATTTAATTTAAATTCCCCAGCTGGTGGGATTTGAACTCTGGATCATTTGTCCAGAGATCTGGTTTACGACATTAGCAACATAACCACTATGGGACGGTACCCTTCAAATATATCGCCGTTCCTTCATTGCCACTAGTCAAAAGCCTGAATTTCATTCCGTAACTCTATTGTGGGAGCACCTTCACCACAGGGACTGCAACAGCTTAAGATGAAGGCCCACCATTTTCTCATGGGTAACTAGGAATGGGCAAGTGATACTGGCTTTGACAGAGTTACCCATATCCAGAGAACAAATACATTAAAATAATACAATAGGATTAAAATCAATGATTTTATAAGTCATTGATTGAAACCAGACGAGGGCTGTGATCAGAGCGGAGCGTGAAGTATGCTAAACAAATTGTCAACATAACTTGGATCACCAATTCTATGATTGTATGATTGATACCACTCACACTTTCCCAATTTCCCTATCCTTACAAAAAGGGCTTGACAAAGCAACACATTATAACACAATTGATGCCCATGGGATTAAAGTGGCAGTGTCAAAAGTGAGTGGTGTGGGGTATACCATTATGTATCAGAATGTTACAGTAAGGGGTGTGAGGTTTATCAGTGGTTTACAGTGAAGGGTTTGGACTATATCAGAGTGTTACAGTGAGAGGTGTGGGGTATATCACACTGTTACAGTGAGAGGTGTCGTGTATATCAGAGTTTTACAATGAGGGATGTGGGGTATATCAGAGTGTTATATTGAGCGATGTGGGGTATATCAGAGTGCTACAGTGAGGGGTGTGGGGTAAATTACAGTGGTACAGCGAGTTGTGTGGAGTATATCAATGTTTCAGTGAGGGGTGTTGTGTACAACAGAGTCGTACAGTGCGTGGTGTGTGGTATATTACAGTGCTACAGCGAGGGTGTGGGGTATATCAGTGTGTTACAGTTAGAGATTTCTGGTATTTAAGAGAGTGGGGTTTTTCTGAGTGTTTCAGTGAGGGGTGCTGGGAATATCAGTGTGTAGTGAGGTATCTTAGAGTGTTAGAGTGAGGGCTGTGGGGTTTATCAGTGTGTTACAGTGAGCAGTGTGGGTTATTTCAGAGTGTTACATTGAGGGTTGTGGGGTATATCAGAGTATTAAGGTGAGCTGTGTGGGGTATATCGGCCTGTTACAGTGAGAGATTCGGGATATGTGAGAAAGGATTAAAGTGAGAGGTATATCAGAGTGTTAAAGTGAATGGTTTGGGGTATATCAGAGTGTTACAGTGGGCAGTCTGGGTTATATCAAAGTGTTACATTGAGGGTTGTGAGTTATATCAGAGTGTTAAAGTGAATGGTGTGGGGTCTGTCAGAGTGTTAAAGTGAGGTGAGTGGTCCATTACTCTGCATCTAACCCATGTGTACCTGCCTGTTCCAATGTAAGGTCTATGACCAGAAACGTTAATTCTGTTTCTCTCTCCACAGATGTCGCCCGACCTGTTGAGTATTCCCAGCATTTTCTCTTTTCAGTTCAGATTTCCAGCATCCGCATTATGTTGTCTGTGTGCACCTGCTGGAATTGTTTGATGGGACAGTATTGAGGGAGCTTGAAGAACATAAGTGTCCTGAAATTCCATTCCCTATGGGTGTGTACGCGCTGTGTACTCACCTCTATGGCCAACGGAAGTGCCGGTTTTACGCATGCACTGCGCATGCGCTGGAAACCGGAACTTCCGTTTTTCAAAGAAAGGGCTTCACAGAAACGCCTGTGCCGGATTGGCCGCGCGTACGGCTGCAACTTCCGTTTTATTCAGCAGTTGCCTCAGTCCAGGTAAGGCTGAAACTACTGTGCCTGGATAAGCAGGCGCAATGCTTCCTTTTAACACGGTAAAGGTGAAGAAAGTAAAATAGTTTTTTCCCACTGAGTTATCATTTAAAAGTACTTTAAAGTAAGGTAAGATTATTTTAGCCCCGTTAAAAAAGTAATTATTTTTTTCAAAAAATTAAATTTTTTTAAAAATAGTTAATTTATTTAATTTAGTCATTTTAAATACGTGATTAAAAAAAAATTGAATTTTTACTTATGTTTTGGGGCTGATCTCTATTCATAGATTTGACAGATCTTCCTGTCAAATCCATGAATGGAGGTTCCCTGCTCTGATTGGCTCCCCATAGTCCACGTGATCCCAGGGACGCTGCGAACTAGCTGCGCCCCTGTGCCCTGCACACCGGCAGTTTGAGGAGGCACATCAACGTAATTCTGCGCCTCCCAGGAAGCCCTCTGTCCCTGGCGCAAATTCTTCAGGATCGCAGCCCTCCACTCGCGGGAGGGCTGTGAAAGGAACTTCTGGGCCATTAACATAAGAAATAGGAGCAGGAGCAGGCCATTTGGCCCTTCAAGCCTGCTCCAATATTCAATAATATCATGGCTGATCGTCTACCTCAACTTCACTTTCGTGCAATATCCCTGGATTCCCTCAATATTCAAAAATCTATAGATGTCTGTCTTGAATATACTCAAAGACTGAGCCGCCACAGCCATCTGGGGTAGAGAATTTCAAAGATTCACCACTCTCTGATTGAAGACATTTTTCCTCATCTCAGTCCTAAATGGCCGACCCCTTATTGCGAGACTGTGAACCTTACTACTACACTCCCCAGAAGGCGAAACATCCTCCCTGCATCTACCCTGTCAAGCCCTGTAAGAATTGTGTATGTTTCAATGAGATCTCCTCTCATTCTTCTAAACTGTAGAGCATGTAGGACTAGTCTACTCAATCTCTCCTCATAGGATAACCCCCAGCCCAGGAACCAGTCTGGTGAAACTTCTTTGCACTCCCTCATTGTAAAGTATATCCATCCTTATGTTAGGAGACCAAAACTGTACACAATCCTCCAGGTGTGGTCACATCAGGGCCCTGTATATTTGCAGTAAGACGTCTTTACATTTATACACAAATGCTCTTGTAATGAAGGCCAACACACCATTTGCTTCCCTAATTGCTTTCTTTACTTGCACGTTACAGCTCAGTGATTCTTGCAGGAGAACAGCCAGGTCACTATGACACCAACATTTCCCAATCTCTCACCATTTAAAAAATACTCTGCTTTTCTATTTTTCCAACCAAAGTTGATAACTTCACATTATATTCCATCCACATATTAGTTCCACGTAAGTTATTAGAATATTAATCAAAATGCAACCAGACAATCAACAAATAAAAATGCTGTAGTTTTTAGCTCGCTGTATTAGAAAGAACTGAACTTCAATCGCTTCCATGAATAAACGTGGTCTTCTGGAACCAGCAAACCCCACCCCACCATGTAACAGATCAGAAATGCAGCACTTATTCACAAGTGCAGAAAAACATAAACAAAATCTGCGTCACTGAATTATAAACCAAAAGCAGGAAAAGCTGTGACTTAACAGAATAAACATTTGTCTTTCTTGCTGGACAGCAGAACCAGTCAGGCTGACTTGGAAATGTTTACACATACGTTGATTTAAATACTTATAATTTAGTAATTCCACTTCTAATGATTTTCCCTGCAACATTCTCCACAAAATTATTCCCTGATCTTATCACGAAAAGTGTTGAATTATTTTAGGTACTTCGCAATAAAAAGCGAGAAACAAACTTAATTGTACTCAAAGAAACATAGAAACATAGAAGATAGGAGCAGGAGTAGGCCATTCGGCCCCTCGAGACTGCTCCGCCATTCAATTTGATCATGGCTGATCACCCAAATTCAGTACTCTGTCCCTGCCTTCTCCCCATATCCCTTGATCCCTTTAGCCTTAAGAAATATAACTCACTCATTCTTGAATATATTAAATGAATTCGTTTCCACTGCCTTCTGTGGTAGAGAATTCCATAGGTTCACCACTCTCTGGGTGAATAAGTTCCTCCTCATCTCTTTCCTAAATGGCTTACCCCTTATCCTTAGACTGTGACCCCTGGCTCTGGACTCCCCGGCCATCGGGAACCTTCTTCCTGCATCTAGTCTGTCTATCCCTCATAGAATTTAATCAGTTTCAATGAGATCCCCTCACATTCTTCTAAACTCCAGCGAGTATAGGCCCAATCGACCCAATCTCTCCTCATACGTCATTCCTGCCATCCCAGGTAGCAGTCTGGTTAACCTTCGCTGCACTCCCTCCTTGGCAAGAACATCCTTCCTCAGATAAGGCGACCAAAACTGCACACAAAGCTCAAGATGTGGTCACACCAAGGCCCTGTAGAACTGTAGCAAGACATCCTTGTTCCTGTACTCGAATCCTCGCGCTACAAAGGCCAAAATACCATTTGCCTTCTTAAACATCTGCTGCACCTGCATGCTTACCTTCAGCGACTGGTGCACAAGGACTGCCAGGTCTCGTTGCTCTTCCCCTTCTCCCAATCTATTGCCGTTCAGCTAATAATCTGCCTTCCTGTTTTTGCCACCAAAGTGGATAACCTCGCATTTATCCACATTATACTGCATCTGCCATGCTTCTGCCCAATCACTCAACCTGTCCAAATCATACCGGAGTTTCTCGGCATCATCCTCACAGCACACACGCCCACCCAGCTTTGTGTCGCCTGCAAACTTGGAGATATTAAATCTAGTTCCCTCGTCTAGATCATTTATATATATATTGTGAATAGCTGGGGTCCTAGGACCGATCCCTGTACCACCCCACTAGTCACTGCCTGCCACTCAGAAAAAGACCCGTTTATTCCAAATCTTTGCTTCCGATCTGCCAAACAGTTCTCTATCCAAGTCAATACCTTGCCCCCAATCCCATGTGCCTTAACTTTACACGCTAATCTCTTATGCGAGACCTTGTCGAAAGCCTTCTGAAAGTCCAAATACATCACATCCACTGGTTCTCCCTTATCTATTCTACCAGTTACATCCTCAAAAGATTCCAGTAGATTAGACAAGCACGATTTACCTTTTGTAAATCCATGTTGACTTTGTCCGATCCTGTCACTGTTTTCCATGTGCTCTGCTATTACATCTTTTATAATGGACTCTAGCATTTTCCCCACTACCGATGTCAGGCTTATCAGTCAATAATTCACCGTTTTCCCTCTACCACCTTTTTTGAATAGTGGGGTAACTTTAGCCACCCTCTAAGCTACGGTAACTGTTCCAGAGTCTATCGAATTTTGGAAGGTGACCAGCAATGCATCTAATATTTCTAGGGACACTTCCTTAAGTACCCTAGGATGTTGATTATCAGGCCCTGGGGAATTATCGGCCTTCAATCCAGTCAATTTCCCTAACATCATTTCCTACAAATATTGATTTCTTTCAGTTCCTCCCTCTTATTAGACCCTATGTTCCCCGACATCTCTGGGAGGTTATTTGTGTCCTCCTTTGTGAAGACAGAGCAAAAGTACATATTTAATTGGTCTGCCATTTCTTTGCACCCCATTATAATTCCCCGCATTCTGACTGCAAGGGGCCTACGCTTGACTACAAAAATATTTATCTCTGCACATATCTATAAAAGCTTTTATAGTCAGTTTTTATTTTCCCAACAGGCTTACTCTCATACTCTATTGTCCCCTTCTTAATTAATCCCTTTGTCCTCCTTTGCTGAATCCTAATCTGCTCCCAATCCTCAGTTTACTACTTTCTCTGGCCAATTTATATGTCCTCTCTTTGGAACTTATGTTATCCTTAATTGCCCTTGTTAGCCACGATTGAGTCACATTTTTTTTATTTTTATGCCAAAAAGGGATGAACAAATTCTGTAATTCATCCATGCGATCTTTCAATGTTTGCCATTGCCTACCCATCATCAACCCTTTGAATCATAGTTTAATTTTATTATATTCAGGACCCTAGTCTCTGAGTCAATTACTTCACACTCCATCATAATGAAGAATTCTATCATATTATGATCGCTCCGTCCCAAGGGGCCTCGCACAACAGGATTTCTAATGAACCCTTTCTCATTACATAATACCCTGTCTAAGATGGGCTGATCTTCAGTTGGTTCCTCGACATATTGGTCCAGGAAACCTTCCCATACACACTCCAGGAAGTCCTCCTCCACAGTATTGTTACTAATTTTGTTAGCCCAATCTAAATGTAGATTAAGTCACCTATGGTAAATGCTGAGCCCTTATTGCATGCATCTCTAATTTCCCATTTAACGACATTGCCAACCTCAGCATTACTGTTTGGGGGTCTGTATACAACCCCCACTAACGTTTTCTGCCCCTTGGTATTTCTCAGCTCTACCCATACAGATCCACATCATCTGAGCTAATATCCTTCCTTACTATTGTGCTAATCTCCTCTTTAACCAACAATGTTACCTCACCTCCTTTTCCTTTTTGCCTGTCCTTCCTGAATATTGAATACCCCTGTATGTTGTATTCGCAACCTTAGTCACCCTGGAGCCATGTCACCGTAATTCCAATTACATCATATCCGTTTACATCTATTTGCACACCTACATCATACACCTTATTAGGAATGCTCCTCGCATTAAGGCACAAATCCTGATTGCTTGTTTTTTCAAAACTCTTAGTCCTTTTAGAATTATTATTTAGTGTAGCCCTGTTTAATTTACACCCTTAATTTCTCTGTCTTCCACTTTTGATTTACTCCCTCCTGTCTTTTGTTTCTATCCTTGCTTCGCTTTCCTCTGTCTCCCTGCACATGTTCCCAACGCCCTGCCATTTTAGTTTAAACCCTCCCCAAAAGCACTAGCAAACACTCCCCCTAGAATATCGGTCCCGGTCCTGCCCAGGTGCAAAAACTCCAGTTTGTACTGGTCCCCCCTGCCCCAGAACCGTTTCCAATGTCCTAGGAATTTGAATCCCTCCCCCTTGCATCATTCCATTAGTCACATATTCATCTGGTATATCATTCTATTTCTACCCTGACTAGCATGTGACATTCGTAACAATCCTGAGATTACTATCTTTGAAGCCCTATTTTTTAATTTACCTCCTATCTCCCTATATTCAGCTTTTAGGACCTCATCCCATTTTTGACCTTTATCGTTGGGACCTATATGCACCACGACAACTGGTTGTTCGCCCCACCCCACTCCAGAATTCCCTGCAGCCACCCCGAGACATCCTTGACCCTTGCACCAAAGAGGCAACATACCATCTTGGAGTCTCGTTTGCGGCCGCAGAACCGCCTATCTATTCCCCTTACAATAGAATCTCCTATCACTGTAGCTCTTCCAATGTTTTTGCTCCCGTCCAGTGCAGCAGAACCACCCATGGTGCCAGGATGTTGGCTGCTGCTGCCTTCCCCCAATAATCCATCTCCCTCAACAATATCCATAGCGGTATTTCTGTTTGAAGGGGGGATGGCCACAGGGGACCCCTGAACAACCTGCCTGCGCCTACTATGCTGCCTTGTAGTCACTCATTCCCTTCCTGCCTGTGCAGCCTTTACCTGTGGTGTGACCAACTCCGTAAACGTGCTATCCACGATGTCCTCAGCATCGCAAATGCTCCAGCATGTATCCATTGGTAGCTCCAGCGCCGCAATGCGGTCTGTCAGTAGCTGCAGCTGGATACACTTCCCACACACATGGGGCCCGATTTTGTGGATTATGTGGGACATGGTCAGATTCCCCCGAATGTGGGGTTCTGACACAAAAAAAATGGGTCAGCCAGGTGCACGCAATTTTCCCTCAAGTGGCCAATTAATTTCCAGCATGTGGGTGTGGTAAACCACTGTTATTGTTGTTCACCGTTGTTGTTGTTGTTGCACACTGTTGTATCTATGCATGCCTCAGCTGGCTCCGCCCCTGGCTCCACCCACATGCCCAGGTATAAAGGTGAATGCTCTGCAGCCCCCTGCCTTCTTGGAAACCAGTCAACCACGAGAGGCATGCTCTGTTCTTTGTTAATAAAAGCCTTTTAGTTACTCTCCTAACTCTCCCTCTTTTATGAGTAATTGATGCGCATCAATTTTATTAACAAAAACAAAATGTCGGCACCAAACGCTGAGCAGCAGGCGCTGCAGCAAATGACGGCACCAAACGCTGAGCAGCAGGTGCTGCTGCATGCCATCAGACCAACATGCCTGGACCTAGACCCTCAAGAGTCGGGTTCGTCTACCAAGTTTGCACAATGGCTGCGTTGCTTCGAAGCTTACCTGGAAGCCTCAGCCGTGACACTAGATGGAAACAAACTAAAAATCCTGGCCTCCAAGGTGGGCCACCAAGTCTACACGCTCATCCAGGACGTGACTACCTATGCGGCGGCTATCGATCTGCTAAAAGGACATTACACACGCCCGGTAAATACGGTTTATGCCAGACACCTCCTGAGATCCCGCAAACAGCAGTCCGGGTATCGGTGGAGGCATTCCTACGGGCACTACAGATACTCGGCCGAGCCTGCGAATGTAAAGAGGTATCGGCCGCAATACACACTGAGGGACTTATCCGAGATGCTTTCGTTGCGGGCCTTAAGTCCGACTACTCCCGGCAGAGACTGCTGGAGAAGGGCAAAATCGACCTGAAGAAGGCAGTGTCCCTCACGCTCTCGCTAGATGCGGCCCACCAGAATATGGACGCATTCCCCTCTAACCACTCCGCACCGTGGACACCGCAACCTTGGGTCATGGGACCGTCACCCCCAGCACGAACTGCTGCAGCGATGTCCAAGGGCCCAAAATGTTACTTTTGTGGCCAGGCAAAACACCCCAGGGGACGCTGCCTGGCGAAAAACGCGACCTGCTCTGGCTGCGGGAAGAAAGGACACTACATCAGCGCCTGCAAAGGTAAAACCGCTAATGCCAGCAGCGCCGCGTGTGAACCATGGGGGCAGCCATCTTGTCCGCCATCTTGGACACCTCCAGCCGCGTGGGGATCGGGATCATGGGTGCAGCCATTTTGTCCGCCATCTTGGACGCCTCCAACTCCAATCGCGGGTGACCCGGACTCAACCACTGCCTCGTCTGACGACCACAGCGACTCGCTCGACCATACGCTGGCCTCCGTGATGCTGGACCAATCTCTCCCTCACCAACTGTCCAGGTCCATGATGGACATTATGGTAAACGGCCGCGCCACTACCTGCCTTTTCGACAGCGGGAGCACGGAGAGTTTTATCCTCCCCGACACGGTGCGCAGTTACTCTCTCCCGGTCCTGCCAACGTGCCATCGGATCTCTATGGCATCCAAATCCCATTCAGCAGATGTCAGTGGCTACTGTGTAGTGACCCTTTCAGTAAGGGGCACAGAATACAAAAATTTTAAACTTCTTGTCCTGCCCCATCTCTGCGCTGCCGTTCTACTGGGGTTGGATTTTCAGTGCCACGTTAAAAGTGTCACATTAGCGAACGGCAGACCACTGCCCCCACTCACAGTCTGCAGCCAGCAGCTTTTAAATTGCCCGCCGTGCACCATTTGCGGCCTCTCCACGCTTAAAGTCTCCCCCCCCCTTGTTCGCTAACCTCACCCGCGACTGTAAGCCCATCGCTACCAAAAGCAGGCGGTACAGTGCCGGGGATAGGAGCTTCATTAAATCCGAAGTAGCAAGACTCCTGAAGGAAGGGGTTATTGAGGGTAGCACTAGGCCATGGCGAGCACAAGTGGTGGTATTGAAGACTGGTGAAAAACAGCGCCTAGTTATTGACTACAGCCAGACGATCAATCGCTACACCCAGTTAGATGCATACCCACTTCCCCGCATATCTGATATGGTCAATCAAATAGCACAATACCGGGTGTTCTCGACGATTGATCTTAAGTCAGCATACCACCAGCTCCCCATCAGGGCTGAGGACCACCAGGACACAGCTTTTGAAGCTGACGGTCGTCTCTACCACTTCCTCCGAGTCCCCTTCTGCGTCACCAACGGGGTTTCGGTCTTCCAAAGGGAGATGGACCGAATGGTTGACCAGAACGCGCTGCAGGTCACCTCCCCTGTCTAGACAACTTCACCATCTGCGGCCAGGACCAGCAGGACCATGACGTTAATCTAGAGAAATTCCTCCATACGGCCCAGCGGCTGAATCTAACATACAACAAGGACAAATGTATGTTTTGCCCCACGCGCCTCGCCATTCTTGGCTGCGTAGTGGAGAGCGGAGTCATCGGCCCCGACCCCGACAGAATGCGCCCCCTTATGGAGCATCCCCTCCCCCACTGCCAAAAAGCACTGAAGAGATGCCTAGGGTTTTTCTCTTACTATGCTCAGTGGGTGCCCAACTATGCGGACAAAGCCAGGCCCCTCATCAAGTCCACCTCCTTCCCCCTGACAGCAGAGGCATGTGCAGCCTTCACTCTCATAAAAAGAGATATTGCGAAGGCCACAATGCAGGCAGTGGATGAGTCCATCCCTTTCCAAGTGGAGAGCGACGCATCTGACTTTGCCCTAGCTGCAACCTTTAACCAGGCGGGGAGACCCGTGGCCTTTTTCTCAAGGACCCTCCAGGGCCCCGAGATTCGACACTCCTCTGTCGAAAAGGAGGCCCAGGCCATTGTGGAAGCGGTGCGACATTGGAGGCATTACCTGGCCAGAAAACGATTTACCCTGCTCACTGACCAGCGTTCAGTAGCTTTTATGTTTAACAATAAGCAGAGGGGCAAAATCAAGAACGACAAGATCTTGAGGTGGAGAATTGAGCTCTCCACCTACAATTACGATATCTTGTACCGGCCCGGGAAACTCAATGAGCCCCCAGATGCCCTATCACATGGTACATGTGTCAACGTGCAGGTTGATAGACTGCAGACCCTCCACAATGACCTCTGCCACCCGGGGGTCACCAGGTTCTTCCATTTCATCAAATCCCGTAACCTGCCCTACTCCATCGAGTAGGTCAGGACCATGACCAGGAACTGCCAAATCTGTGCCGAGTGCAAACCGCATTTTTATAGGCCAGACAGAGCAAGCCTGATCAAGGCCACTCGCCCCTTCGAGCGCCTGAGCGTCTATTTTAAAGGGCCCCTCCCCTCCTCTGACCGCAACGTGTACTTCCTCAACGTAATTGATGAGTACTCCCGTTTCCCGTTTGCCAACCCTTGCCCAGACATGACCAGTACCACGGTCATTAAAGGTCTGAATGACCTATTCGCCTTGTTCAGCTTCCCTAGCTATATCCATAGCGACCGGGGCTCATCCTTTATGAGCGACGAACTCCGTCAGTACCTGCTCACGAGAGGTATTGCTACAAGCAGAACCACCAGCTACAACCCCCGGGGGAACGGCCAGGTGGAAAGAGAGATTGCGACGGTTTGGAAGGCCATCCTCTTAAACTTAAAATCTAAGGGCCTTCCGACCTCTCGCTGGCAGGAGGTCCTCCCTGCGGCACTCCATTCCATTTGGTCACTGCTTTGTACGGCCACCAATGCCACCCACCATGAAAAAATGTTCACTTTCCCCAGGAAGTCCACATCGGGGACCTCGCAACCGACATGGCTGACGTCTCCAGGACCCGTCCTACTGCGGAAGCACGTGAGGTCCCATAAAACGGACCCCCTGGTCGAGAGGGTGAGCCTCCTCCACGCCAACCCCCAGTATGCTTACGTGGCGTACCCGGACGGGCGGGAGGACACCGTCTCCATACGAGACCTCGCACCTTCGGGTGCCCCTGAAACACTACCATTGCCATCCACCACTACCCACAACCCAACCCCTGTAGACGGCATGCCGCAGCCTCAGGACCCGTCATTGACCACCCAACAACTCAATGAGACGCCAGATTCAACGTTGGTTGCTGCACCCCCACCGCCGCCACCACGACGATCAGGACGGCATACAAGGCCACCTGATAGACTTACTTACACGAACGTTTAGTACACTTCACCTCGCCGGACTCAATTTTAAACAAGGGGTGAATGTGGTAAACCACTGTTATTGTTGTTCACCGTTGTTGTTGTTGTTGCACACTGCTGTATCTATGCATGCCTCAGTTGGCTCCGCCCCTGGCTCCACCCACATGCCCAGGTATAAAGGTGACTGCTCTGCAGCCCCCTGCCTTCTTGGAAACCAGTCAACCACGAGAGGCATGCTCTGTTCTTTGTTAATAAAAGCCTTTTAGTTACTCTCCTAACTCTCCGTCTTTTATGAGTAATTGAATGCACATCAGTGGGTTGCCTTGCTAATTGTCCAGTTCCAGCCAGGAAACCCCACAGTATGATGGCATCATTCGTGGTGCTTTCAAGGACCACAGCAAACATTGCTTCCTCTGTTGGCTTCCAACGAGCTGCCTCCAAATTCGACGAAGCTACACTGCAGGCATTATTGGATTGGGCTAGGGCCGACAGGGAGTTCCTCTTCCCTAGGTCAGACAGGAAGAGACCCCCCACTGAGGCCAAGGCTGCATGGATGCAGGTGTCAGCAGATGTCAACTCGAATGTGCATGTAACCTTGGTATCGCATCTCTAACTCCTTCCTCTACTCCCCCACAGGACCATCCAGAGCCCCTGTCCCCACTATGGAGGAGGAAGAGGTTTTGCAGCCAGACTCATCAGAGGAATCTCCAACCTCTGAAGGCGCACCGTCAGCAGAAGTAAGCGTACCCAGCACCAGCGCAGACACTCACACTTCGGGGGTCCTTCGGGACATAGAGTAGTGTTGTCACCTGGTGTTTCACAGCTCACAAGTGAGCCTCAGCAGATTCTGGAGATGGTCAGCAGTGGAGAGCCCTCATCGGAGGGTACAGGATTCTGCCAGCTTAGCTCAGCTGCGCTGCATGTTGACCCGTTGCCTCTGCGTCCATCCGCAAGAGAAAGGGTGATGGATCTCCATGCACAGATGCAGGAGTCTCTGGCAGGTTTTGTCTCCAGGGTCGCTGTGAGTGCGGAGCGAATCGAGGAATCCATAACGACCATGAGCAGAGCCTTTTTGGAGTCATTGGCGCAGGAACACATCACCATGGAAAGTTTGGCAACCTCCATGGAGGAGATAACTCGCCAGGGTACGGAAAACATGGTGAGTGCTCGTAAGAGAATGACATCTCTTGAGGAGCATTGGCCATCTATTGAACAGAGAAACCAGATGTTCATGGAAGTCCTTCTGCGTAGGACTGCCAGTTCAGATATGGGTCCCCATGGCCCCGTCATGCGCAGCAAGGTGCTCTCAAGCCACTTCCAAGCGCTGGCCCCTTCTCGTCTGTGCAGCTTCAGGTGAGTGAGCAGCAGCCTGGTGCTCCTGGTGCTCATCCTGCTGCTTCTGGTTCTGCTGCTGCCGCCTCTGCTGCTGGAGATCCTCTAATGGCAAGAACGGAAGGAAGAAAAGGTGCCCCATGCTTCTGGTAGATCCCTCCGCTGAGGAAGCGCTGAGTGAGGGTGGCAAGAGGGGCTTCACACAAGATCACATTGGAGAAGTGTGTGAGGCTCCAACCTTCCACAGCTGTGCCTAAGCCTTGAAGAAGTAGCCCCAAGCCTTCAACAGCAAGGTCCTTCACTTTAAATCGCAGCTTTCCCGAATGGCTTGCAGCTGAGACCATGCAAGCCGGCAAGCTTCACGCCAGGTTTCATCAATGGGTTTCCCCGCAGGCGTGTTTAGCGTGGGGAACCCCATAAAGCCGCAAAGGCACTCTAAAATGGCATTAATCATGCCAATAATTGGTGATCAAGGTCCCGACGGCCAGCCCCGCCAGCGGCGGGCGGGACTGATTCAGGTCGCGGAGAAATGGCGGTCCAAAAGTCAGACGGGGCGGGGATTCAGCCGGGGGGTCGCGACCCCCTATTTCAGCGCTTTTCGGCCCCCGCCTGCATGAAAAGCCACCCGACAGCTGGCAGAAAATCGGGGCCATGGTCGACAGGGATACAGGATGTGTCCCTGATTTCCCACATCGCACAGGAGGAGCATGCCACAGGGCCGAGCTGTCCTGCCATGAATTAAACTATAATTAATTTCAATTAATTTAAATCAAATCATTACCACTAATTAGACTACAATTAAATGATATACTCAAGGTCCCTTGCTTACTAGCACTCCCGGTACACAACAGAGACCTTAGAAACTTTAACCCCAATAATTAAGTCCTTATAAATTTTATATACTATTATTATACTTAACTATCAAAATATGGAGTAGTATAAATACTAACCTGGCCGTACGCCCCCAATCAGCCACTTCCAATTGCCCACATCAATTTTTGAATCGTGGCATGGCTCCGGAACGCCACCGCCAGTCTGTGAGATTGTTATGTCTTGTACCGCCACTCTCTCCACTCCCGACACTGGCCTCAATCAGTTCCCGCCCCTTGTGCCGCCTTCACTTTGACTTCTGACATTACTCTTTGATAATTCTGCCGGTGCTGAGTTGGTACCGCCGCCGCTGCCGCTGCCTCGTCGCTCCTCCCAGGACCGCACGGCCGCCGCCGCTGTGGGGCGAACCAGCGCCTCGGGCTCACTTTATACCGATGCCACCACCTCAACACTCCTCCCACGTCTGCACTGCCGCTGCTGCTGCTGCTGTGGGTCCTACCAACGCCTCGGGTTCACTTTATAATGCCACCGCCACCTCGCCACTCCTCCCAGGTCCACATGGCCGCCGCTGTTGCTGTGTGGCCTACCAGCGCCTCGGGCTCACGTTATACCACCACCGCTGCCTCATCACCCCTCCCAGGTCGGCATTGCCGCACCGCTGCTGCTTTGGGGCCTGCCAGTGCCTCGGGCTCACTTTATACCACCGCCACACCTCGCCACTCCTCCCAGGTCGGCACTGCCGCTGCTGCTGCTGCTGTGGGGCCTACCAGCGCCTCGGGCTCCCATTATAATGCCTCCGCCGCCTCGCCACTCCTCCCAGGTCCGCACGGCCGCTGCTGCTGCTGCTGCTGCTGTGGGGCCTACCAGCGCCTCGAGCTCACTTTATAACGCCACCACCGCTTCGCCGCTCGTCCCAGGTCTGCACTGCTGCTGCTGCTGTGGGGCCTACTAGTGCCTTGGGCTCACTTTATAACGCCACCGCCGCCTCGCCGCTCATCCCAGGTCTGCACTGCTGCTGCTGCTGCTGCTGTGGGGCCTACCAGTGCCTTGGGCTCACTTTATAATGCCACCACCACCTCGCGCCTCCTCCCAGGTCTGCACTGATCCTGCTGCTGCTGCTGCTGTGGGGCCTACCAGTGCCTTGGGCTCACTTTATAACGCCACTGCCGCCTCACCGCTCCTCCCAGGCCTGCACTGCTGCTGCTGTGGGTCCTACCAGCGCCTCGGACTCACTTTATAACGCCACCGTTGCCTCGCCGCTCCTCCCAGGTCCACACGGCCGCTGCTGCTGCCGCCGCTGCTGCTGCTGTGGGGCCTACCAGCGCCTTGGGCTCATTTTCTACTGCCGCTTCCACCTCGCTGCTCCTGCCAGTTCTGCACTGCTGCCACCACTGCTGCTGCTGAGGGAGCTTTAAGAACAGGAGAAAATAAGAAATAGGAGCAGGATTAGGCCACTTGGACCTAAGAGCCTGCACTGCCTTTCAAATAGATCATGGCTGATCTTCTACCTCATCTCCACTTTCCTGCACTTTCACATATCCCTTGATCCCCATAATATTTAAAAATTTATCGATCTCTGTCTCGAATATACTCAACGATGAGCCTCCACAGCCCTCTGGGGTGCAGAATTCCAAAGATTCACCAGCCTCTGAGTGAAGAAATTTCATCTCATCTCAGTCCTAATTGGCCGACCCATTATTCTGAGACAGTGTGGCCAGGTTCTGGACACCCCAGCCAGGGGACACATCCTCGCTGTATCTACCCTGACAAGCCCGGTAATAATTTTGTATGTTTCAATGAGATCCCCTCTCATTCTTCTAAAATCGAGAGGATATAAACTTAGTCTACTCAATATCTCCTCCTAGTTCAATCCCACCATCACAGGAACCATTCTGGTGAATCTTTGTTGCACTCCTTCTTCGGCAACTATATCTGTCCTTAGTAAATGAGAGCAAAACTATGTTGCCTTCTTGAACCAGCACAACCCCTATATAACATATCAGAAATGCAGCACTTATTCACAAGTGTAGAAAAACACATACACAATTTGCCGCACTGAATAAGAAGTAAAAAGCAGGAAAAGCTGTGCTTTAACAGAGATAAACATTCGTCTTTCTTCCTGGACAGGAGAACCAGTCAGACTGACTTGCAAATGTTTACTCATATGTTGACGTAAAGATTTATAATTTACCAATTTCTAATGTTTTCCTTTCAAACATTCTCCACAATTTTATTCCCTGCTCTTATCACGAGGAGTGTTGAATTATTTTAGGTACTTCGCAATTAAAAGCGGGAAACAAACTTCATTGTACTCACAATTTTTAATCTCCTATTTCAAACATTCAAACCAAATCGAATTGTACGTTATCAGTTTAATCAAATTATTTTCAGAGTCTTTCTCAATAAACAAAGAGTGGTTTCTTCTAAAGTAGCTCCTGCAATTTTTATGCATCATTACATAACTCTTGTTTCTATTAAAACTCCACTAAATGTTTAAGACCAAATCTATATTTGCATTTACCTGCTTGGACAAAATACAATGGTTAGTGTTTTTCCCCTTTTTTGGTTCTCTTCCCAAATGTCTTAATGATATATTTTAAAAATCATTAACAAGTAAAATCTAACTCCTGCAAATCCTCCCCTGCCCTCTGGCTCCTCAACACCATAGTTGCATGCTTGTGTAAAGCTGGCATTCGATAAGGGGCTACATAAAAGGTTAACTGCACAAGATTAGATTTCCTGGGGTTGGGGGTAATATATTAGCATGAATAGAGGATCGGCTAGCTAACAGAAAACAGAGATTCGGGAAAAATGGGTCATTTTCAGGTTGGCAAACTGTAAGTAGCGGGGTGCCACAGGGTTCAGTGCTTGTATCCTCATTTATTTACAATCTACATTAATATCATGGATTAAGGGACCGAGTGTACTGTCGTCAAATCTGCTGACGATACAAAGAAACGTGGGAAAGCAAGCTGTGATGAGGATAAAAAAAGTCTGCAAAGTGGTATAGAGAGGTTAAGTGAGTGGGCAAAAAATTGGCACATTGAGTATAATGTGGGAAAATGTGAGGTTTTCCACTTTGGTCGGAAGAATAGAAAAGCAAAATATGTTTAAATTGAGAGACTACAGAATGCTGCAATACAGAAGGATCTGGATGTCCTCGTACATGAAGCACAAAAAGTTAGCAAGTAATTAGGAAGGCAAATTGAATGTTGGCCTTTATTGTTCAGGGAACGAGTATAAAAGTAGGCTTGATACAATTGTACAGGGCGTTGGAGAGACCACACCTGGAGCACTGTGTACAGATTTGGTCAACTTACTTAAGGAGGGATATACTTGCATTGAAGGCTGGTTAGAGAAGGTTCACTATGCTGATTCCTGAGATGAAAGGATTTCTTATAAGGAAAGGTTGAGCAGGCTGGGGCTATCCTCATTGGAATTTAGAAGAACGAGAGGTGATCTTATTGAAACAGGTAAGATTTTGAGGGGGTTAGACAGGGTGGATGCTCAGAGGATTAATCTGCATCTAACCTCTGCTGTATTTGACCAGCTACTGTTTTAAGGGTAGTATTGTGAGAGCATTAACCTGTACCTCACAATGCTGTACAGATCCAGTGAGCATTTGATGGGGCAGTGTAGAGACAGCATAAATCTGTATCTAACCCATGCCGTACCTGCCAGCGAGTGTTTGATGTGAAATTGCAGAGTGAGCTGTTGAAACTCTCATCCATGCCTTTGTTAGTCCTAACTCGCACCAAGCCCCATTCAACCAACACCCCTGTGTTCGCTGACTTACATTGACTCCCGTTCTGGCAAAGCTTCAATTTTATTATTCGCTTTTCCCCTCCCTATCAATGTAACCTCCTCCATCCCTGCAGCAATTTGAGATCGATGTGTTTCTCCAATTGCGCATCCCCGATATAAAGCAATCGGTATTTTATCTTTAGTTCTCCATCTTTCTCTGCACCTCTCCCTCTTCCTTTCTTCCTTCCCTTTTGTCCTTCCTTCCTTCCTTGCTTCCCTTTCTTCCTTCCTTGCTTTCTTCCTTCCTTCCATTCCCTTCCTCCTTGCTCGCAGTTTCCTGCCTTAAACCACAAGGAGCCTCATTTTCATATTAACTCTGTGATAAGAAGATTATCAGTTCACGTCCTAACCTCGTCTTTTTGCAGATTTATTAAAACCCATTTGATTGAAAGACCTGCAACATCTGACAAAACCAGTCATTTAAAACCTGTGAGTTATAACCGGCTTTTTAATGGTGAGATGAATCTTTAGAGGAGCAGAGCGACTCCTGCAGCAAACTAAATATAGTCAGTGGTCAGTGGCCAGTGAGAGCGCACTCCAATCGACACGGGCATTCAAAAGACCTTTCCGTTATGGCCAACCACCTGCAATAGCTGCTTTCACCCACTAGCGCTCTTTTCCTTTATCCTTTTTCTGTTTCTATTGCACATTTCAACAGTCCTTTTAATATTGTGGTGGTATGCTTCTGAACTTACTGCACCGCACCAGCGAGCCAATGCTTCAAATTTAGTCCCTCAGTCGCAGTTATGCAGCATTGCTGTTGCTCGCGCATCTCAACTCTTTAGGGAAAAGCTCCAATTAGCATGAACAGCAAACCCAGTTCTTCAGTTAACATCCCCTGTATCACAAGATCCCCCAAGGAAACAATGGTGAAAGGTTAGGCTACTGCCCTTTCGACCACCGGCCCTGTTGTCCCAGAGCTTGTCTGTCGCTTGGTCCCACAGATTTAATGTATCTGTTGTATGGCATTCAAGCATAGAACCAGGCACACTGGCTTCCAACTACGATGTTCTCTTTATTGGTAAAATGGCTGACTGCAGCTTTCCCGGGTGATTCCCATAATGCAATGCACATTACATTACCGTATTTACTGGTGTTAAACTCGCACATTACATTACCGTATTGACTGGTTTCAAACTCGCAATAAATACACAACATCCCCCTTTTCCTTGGAAACAAGCTTGCAGTTTACAAACATTTGCTTACAATAACACTGCATAACTTATTTGGTTGATAAATTTTTACAAACTTGTGTCTTACCACACAACTAAATAATTCCCAGGTTTAAACATTTAACATCACCCATGCAGTTCTCGCACAGTTTATGTTGTGACATAATCAGACAGTCTTTGGGGTTTTCTTTTAATCCTTTGAGGTCTGGCTGTATTGGGTATGTCTGACATGTTGGTGTCAGTGGGTATTGCCTGTGTCACAGTGGTATGTGTGTCAGGGTCTACTATACTGTCCTCAGTCCTTTGTGTTTCCTCCTGCTCATGGAGTGTCTCCTTTGGTCCATTGGTTCTTTATTTCTTCACAAACGTAGTGTTTCTCGAGTAGCGTGCTCCGTCTGGAGATTCTACTACAACTTGACTCCCTGTTTTACACAAAACTTTGTGTGGTGTGGCATTAAAAGGAGTGGTGAACTTGTCCACTATGTCCTGCCGTACCAGCACCGTGTCGCCAACTTCGACCTCTGAGTATTGTGTTCTCTGCTGTTCATCTGTGTATAGTTTGGACTTGCCTTTTTGTTCAGCATCCTGGTCTCGTACTTCCATGTCTGCGCACGACTCTGTGATGTCTGGCAGCTTTCCCCTCATTTTCCATTTAAAGAGCAGCTCTGCCGGGCTCTTTCCTGTTGTGGCATGGTCAATGCTCCTGTACGCGGTCACATATTTTCTAAGTTCACGTTTCCAATCCAATCCTTCTTACTGAGCAATTCTGATTCTCTTCATCAGCGATGCATTCTGGCGCTCGACTTCTCCGTTATCCTAAGCCCATTTTGCTGTCGTTTTCAGGTGTTTGATCCCATTGTTTTCACAGTATTCTTTGAATAATTCAGTTCTGAATTGGGGACCATTATCAGATTTGCCGGTGATTGGCAAACCATAACGGCTGACGATTGACTAAAATATCAATAACCTTCTCTGATGTTGTGGAGGCCTTGATATCGTATTAATAGTAGCGACTATAATAATCAACTACCACAAGAATGGAGTGGTTGGATGGCAAGGGTCCCAGTAAGTCTACAGCTACATCCTGCCAGGGGCCTATCGGTAATGGTATTGGTCTCAACGGTTCAGGTGGGCCGGGTCTGGCTACTATCTGACAGCCGTGGCATGCTTTACAGTGTTTTTCAGCTGCCTTGTCCATGCCAGGCCACCAAACCTTGGTTCTGAGATGTTGCTTTGTTCCAACTATTCCCAAGTGTCCTTCATGTGCTAACACCAGAGCTCGTGCGTGTAACACTGTGGGTAGCATGATCTGTGTTCCCCGAAGAACTAGGTAACCCACTATGCACAGCTTGCTTGCAAATGCTGCATAAGCTTTACAGTTCTCAAAAAGTCCGTTTGTGAATGCCTTCCCTACCTCAATCAGCTCTGGGTTGGTCGCAGATGCTTCCTCCACCTCTCTAGTAGTGAATGCTTTTGGTGTCGCACACACTGCTACAAATCTCTCGTATTCATCTGAGCCATGAGAATGTCTCTCCTGTTTTGCTGTCTCCACCAGCAATCGTGACAGTGGGTCTGCAATGTTTTGCTTGCGTGGAATGTGTATCACCTTAAAATCGTGCGGCTTTAACCTAAGTACCCACCTCTCTATACGAACACAGGGTTTAGAGTGTGGGCCGTATATCACTTGTAATGGCTTATGGTCAGTAACCAAGTTAAATTTTCGGCCATACATATATGTATACAGCCCTTCACAAGCCCATACAAGAACTAAGGCCTCTCTCCCTGTTTGAGAGTATTTACTCTCACAGTCTGTTAAACTACGACTTACATTGCATATTGGCACCTCTTGTCCCTGTTGGTCCTAAACTAGTAATGCGCCTAAACCTACAGGACTGGCATCTGCCATCACATTGGTTGGTGCATCCTTAGCAAAATATGCTAAAGTGCCGGCTCTGGCCAACACTTCCTTGAGTGCACTGAATGACTGTCTCTGTTGTGATCCAAATTGAAATGGTGTGTCTTTTCTCGTCAGGTGTCGCAGTGGCTCTGATAGCGTTGCAAACTGCGGGATGAATCTGCTACTGTACCCAACGAGTCCCAAGAATCTCCTCATCTCTGTAGCATTCCCTGGTTCCCTAGCTTCTGCCACCGCTCGCACTCTCTCTGCTGTTGGTTCGATGCCCTTTTCAGACAACAGGATTCCCATGAAAATCAATCGGTCCATGTTGAATTGGCACTTCTCTGAGTTTAGTGTCAGTCCACTTTCCATTAGCCTGGTCATGACAGCGTGCAGGCGTCTGTTGTGCGTTTCCTGGTCGTGTGCATGCATGATAATGTCATCTGAGATGTTTTCAACACCCTCTATTCCAGCTATTGCATTAGCTATCTAGTGCTGATATTGCTCACTAGCTGAAGATAGACCGAATATCAGCCTCTTGTACCTGTATACTCCGTTATGTACTGCAAACGTTGTGATTTCTCGTGACTCAGGGATCAGTTCTAGCTGGTGATAACCCCATTTCACGTCTAGCTTACAAAACACCGTCGAGCCGTTCATACCTTGGAGTATCTCATCGATGGTGTGGATTGGATATCGTTCCCTCACTATTACCTGGTTTGCTCGTCTCATGTCTAGGCATAACCTTACATCCTTATCTGCTTTTAGTACAATAACTGTAGTGCTTGTACCTTTAAGAGGAACTATGTTTTTGAAGCCCCTGTATATTGTAGTACCAGTAGTGACCACTCGGGTATATAAGCCTGTGTAGCGTCTTGTGTAATTAGTTCACCTCCAGACTTTGTTCAGTAAACACTTGTTAAATCAACTCCTGCATTCTGTGTCTCCATTAACACACGGATCTAACAGTGGCGACGAGTTAGAAACGAACTTACCTGCAATTCGGCAGCACATCAAGGGGATCGACTCCTCAGACGAAGGTCGAAGCCAGAAGCAAGAAAAAAAACCTGTGGTTTCACCAGCTAAACGGGCTGGTGTCAGGAAGTGCACTGATCCTTCCTGAGCTGTGGCGGGCTAGAGCTCGATCGGGTGGCTCTGCTCGGGAAGCAGAAGCAAAGAGAGAGAGAGGGTGGAGCACTCAGGACGTGGCTGGTGCTGCAAAGCAGGTCGGCGTTCGGACAGAGCAGAGGGAGGGGAAAGTCCCAGAGGGTCCCCTCCACGACGGGAACGGTTCTCCAAGTAACGGAGTAACTATTGGAGCGATATATAAAAAAAAAATTAGAAATAACGCGAAAAGCTGCAGGTCGCAACGTGAACCGTGGAGAACAGTGTTAGCAGCAGTGGAAGCAGCGGAAAAGCGCGGGAGGCGCCATCTTAACTCGGCGGGGAAGAAAGAAAAGCACGGGAGGCGCCGTTTTGATCCATCGGGGATGGAAGAAAAGCGCGGGAAGCGCCATTTTAGATTTTCAAGATGCCGAAGACTGGCAATATTACTGCTTTCGAAAGTGATACAGAAGATTGGACCACATATGTGGAAAGAGTGGAGGTATATTGCAAGGCGAATGAAGTAGCGGATGATATAAAGGCATTGGTTACTTCTAAATCTGATGGGCGCAAGGACATAAGGGCTGTTACGAAACTTGATCACTCCAGCCAAACCGATGGACAAGAATTTTAAGGAGATTGGTGATACCTGACAGGAGCACTTAAACCCAACACCGCTGCTGATAGCGGAATGATTCAAATTCTTCAGGAGGAATCAGCACAAGAATGAAAGTAATGCTGATTACCTCACCAAATTACGAAAGCTGTCAAAGCACTGCCAATTCGGGGCAGGACTGGCAGATTCTCTATGAGACAAATTCGTCTGCGGTCTCCTAAGCGAAGGAACACAGAAAAGTCTACTTTCTGAGAAAGATTTGACACTGGACAAGGCTTTCAGTGTGGCTGTATCATATGAAGCAGCAGCAAGAGTAGCTGCAGAGATACAGCAAAAGCCACAGGACTTCGGCACCCATGAAATGACACAGCGTTTCGAGAGATGTTATTGCTGCGGCAGATCCACCCATGACCAGAAGGACTGCTGGTTCAAGGACAAAGCATGCAAGCAATGCGGAAAGATGGGACACATTGCAAGTGTATGCAGATCTGGAAAGAAACCCACTGACAGTAAATAGGTCAATAAGAAAAAGTCCAGAAAGGTACAAATGATGATGGACAGTAGCTCCGAAGACCAGAAGAGCGATAGCGACTCTGGAAACAAGAGACTAAACTGTCTCAAATTACATAATGTAATTGCCAAAGAAGATTACCAGACCATTTGGGTTACCCTCACGATAGCGGGGTCCCCAGTCAAAATGGAGCTAGATACAGGATCAGCTCTGACCATCATGAGTTGACGGGATTACGAGCGGCTATTTCCGCATATACCTTTGAAAGACGCATCCATTATCTTGAAGACATATACGGGGCAGAAAGTATACCCCAGAAGGAAAATAAGGGTGCCTGTTGTATACAACGGCAAGGAAATACAGAAGTTGTATTTATACGTTCTGCAAGATGGTGGTCCACCGTTGTTGGGATGTGAATGGATCAGAAAGTTACATTTAGACTGGCACTCCATTCAGGCACTGACGGTGATCAGTACGAAAAAAAACGATGATGATGTCATACCTGGACGATTAAAATAAATCTTGGCGAACGCCAAAGAAGTGTTTCAACAGGAACTAGGAACACTGAAAGGCGCCACCACCTCAATAAAAGAGTGGCCGGTGCCAGACTCAATTCGTCCAGCCATTGAGTCAGAGCTGGAGAATTTGGAAAAAGCAGGCGTGTTATCCAAGGTAGATTGAAGCGAATGGGCAACACCCATCGTCCCGGTCATGAAGAAAATGTTGAATAATGATAAATCTGAAGAACAGAGAAAAGTTCGCATCTCTGGGGACTTCAAGGTGACTGTAAACCCGGTTCTTCACACAGTACAGTATCCCTTCCGAGGATAGAAGATATTTTCGCCTCACTATCCGGAGGGAAACGTTTCACCAAAATTGAATTAGCACAGGCATATCTAGAGATGGAGGTTGCGGAGGCCTCTAAAAATTATCTCACGATAAACACACACAAAGGTCTGTATCAGTACAATGGACTGGTTTTTGGAGTGGCATCAGCTCCGGCTGCCTGGCAAAGAGCTATGGAGCAAGTCCTGCAAGGGATTCTGGGGACTCAATGCTAGCTAGACGACATCCTTATAACAGGAGAAAACGACAACGAGCACCTTGCCAACTTGGAGCAGGGGCTCACGAGGCTGAGAGAACGGGGCCTATGAGGAAATCGCCCCAAGTGCGAATTTTTCCAGAAACAAATATCATATTGTGGCCATGTCATTAATGAAGAAGGGTTGCATAAGTCACCTGAAAAAATTGAAGCGGTCTTAAAGGCCCCAGCGCCTGAAAATGTCTCACAATTAAGGTAGTTCCTGGGATTAGTAAATTACTATCATAAATTTTTACCAAACCTGTCGACGGATCTGCACCATCTTAAAGCACTGCTACAAACGGGAGTAGTTTGGAAATGGAGCAAAGACTAAACGTGCCTTCCATAAATGCAAAGGCTTGATCACGTCCAGGGGAGTGTTGGCTCATTACAACCCATCACTGCCAATCAGACTGGCGTGCGATGAATCCCCTTATGGCGTGGGAGCGGTATTATCGCATAGATGCCCTGATGGCTCGGAGCGGCCGATAGCTTTTGTGTCACGTTCATTGAACTCAGCTGAGCGTAACTATGCCCAGATCGGCAGGGCGGCACTCAGCCTGGTGTGAGGGGTGAAGAAATTCAACCATTACTGACACGGACAAAAATTTAGCTTGTTGACTGACCTTCAACCCCTCGTCTCCATATTCAGCCCTAAAAAGGGCGTTCCCATTATGACAGCACAAAGGCTACAGAGGTGGTCCCTTTTCCTAGGGGCACACCAATATGACATAGAATACAAAGGAACAAAACAGCATGGGAATGCTGATGGGTTATCGCGCCTACCGTTGCCAACGGTGGAAGAGGCGCCTACAGTGGACCCAGTGGAGATGTTCCACTCGACCATAGTGGAATGTCTACTGGTGACAAATTCTACCATTGAAAAGGAAACACGAAATGACCCGACTCTCTCACGGGTCTACGATTTAACGGTGAAGGGCTGGCCAGCACATGGCGAACCACTGTTGCCAGCATTCTCGCAAAGAAGAGAACAGCTGTCAGTGTGCCGAGGAACCTTGATGTGTGGATCCAGAGTGGTGATTCCAACCAAACTCAAGGATAGAGTGCTAAAGGAGCTTCACGAGGGGCATCTGGGTGGAGTGAAAATGAAGAACTTAGCCAGAGCATTAGTGTGGTGGCTAGGTATCGATGGAGACATCGAAGAAATGACCAAGAGCTGTCTAGGATGCCAGAAGGTACAACACGCCCCACCACAAGCCCCTCCACATCCATGGGAGTGGCCCTCATCTCCATGGCAAAGGCTACATATAGACTTTGCTGGTCCATTTATGGACTCAATGTTCTTAATCGCTGTAGATGCACACTCCAAGTGGCCAGAGGTAATAAAGATGTCCTCCACCACCACGGAAAAAATCATCACAGTATTAAGGACCATATTCGCCAGGAATGGGCTGCCTGAACAGATCTGTTCTGATAATGGACCGCAATTTGTATCCGAAAAATTCAGGTAGTTCGTAAAAAACAATGGGGTTAAGCACTACACGTTCACCCCATACAATCCCGCCACCAATGGATTGGCTGAAAGGTTTGTCCAGACCTTCAAGAAGGCCATAAAGGCCATGGGTAGTGAAGACATAAATCTACAACATAAGGCAGATAACTTCTTGTTTGCGTACAGGAATGCAACACATGTGGTTACAAACCAAACCCCCGCCATGATGTTTTTCAATAGAAGCCTAAGATGCCGGCTGGATTTCGTCAAGCCAAACGTCACAAGGTACGTAGAGAACCGGCAATTTCAAAGCATGAATGAAAGGCCAACTAGAACCTTCCAGATAGGTCAACAAGTTTTGGCCCGAGACTGCCGTACCGAGAAATGGCAGCCTGGAACTATTTGCACACTACTAGGACCGCTGATGTATACCGTGGACATTGGAGAAAGCATAATAAGGCGCCATGCTGAGCAGAACATAGAGTCATCCGAAAAAGGACAACCTACACCACAACTCTATACGCCTAGTGATGAAGCAGAGATACCCATAGTATGTACCTCCGATCTGGTGATACTGCAACCAGATGAACCCGACACTGGCATTGAAGCCGATTTGACCTTGCCAAAAGAACCTACTACACCACCGAGGCGTTATCCGGACCGAGTCAGGAAGCCTCCAGAGAGACTGAATTTGTAATTGATTAACTTCAGTAAAAGTTTATATTATTTTTCTTGTAAAAATGTTATTTAATGATTACTTAAAATGCTCTGTACTATTTATGTAAAAGGAGAGGAATTGTAATGTATGTACCTTTAAAGAGAACTATGTTTTTGAAGCCCCTGTATACTGCAGTACCAGTAGTGACCACTCGGGTATATACGCCTGTGTAGCGACTTGTGTAGTTACTTCACCTCCAGACTTTGTTCAGTAAACACTTGTTAAATCAACTCCTGCCTTCTGTGTCTCCATTAACGCACGGATCTAACAATAACCACAGGATGTACCCATGGGGTGGGACCAGTTACAGGTTCAATAATGTCCATGTCCCTCAATTGTTTTATATTGGCCACTACTGCCTCCCTTAAGTTGAATGTTATATGCCTGAGTGGCTGGGCCACAGGCTTCACTTGTGGGTCGACAACACAAACTGATCTGTTTTGTGTTCAGCCTTCCTACTCCCTGGAACACCTTTGGATACCGCTTTTCTAGTAGCTGTCTTACATGTACCACAGCTGAGACATCTGCGCCTATTCCATGAACTCCCAGTTTCATGGCTGTCTCCCTTCCTAGCAATGGCCCTCCATGGCCTTTAACCACAATGAACTCCGCCTGCTCAGTTCTCTTACCTATTGTAATCCCACATGTGAATACACCTTTAACTGACAGTGGTCGGCTAGAAACATAAGAGAATAACTTTCTCTCTGTCCTGGGGACATGTGGCTGACACTTAATGTGTTCTGACTTTAATCCTTCCCATGTATTCTCATCTGTCACATTATTAGTTGCACCGAATCAATTAACATTCTCAGGTTTACTCCCCCCACACAAAAGGTAAGACTCTCTGTCAAGTTATTTCCAGTAACAGCAAATGCAAAGTCATTTTGTTCCTCTACATTGTTCACACTGTTTTGCTTTGTACCCTTTGTGCGGCATACTTTGGAGAAATTATACTTTCCCTTGCAATTATGACATGTCTGTCCGTGTGCTGGGCATTTTGGATCTCTGCCCATGTGTTCTGTGTGTCCAGATCTGTAACATTTGCTTTCGTTCCTATCGCCATTTCCCTTTGGTTTATCTGTAGAGCTTTTTTCATAATAGCCTCTTTTCTGTGTAACATGATGAACAGTATCTGTCTCCGCCTTCTCTGTACATGACATGGCTGACATCTGCTCCTCGACGTTTTCACATTGTGAGGGCAATTGTAACGGGCGGGCGAGCGTTAGACCTTGCCCTTCCTCTAGCAATTTCCTCCGTACATAGGCTGACGTGCACCTAATCAGGATAGCGTCTCTTATTTGATTATCTGCATCCCCCGCAAAAGCACACTCTGTAGCAGCCTGCCGCAAGTGAGTAGCAAATTGTTGCACAGTCTCACCTGTCTTCTGGGACAACTTATGAAAAGTCTGTCTAGCTAATGCTGTGTTGACCTGGGGCACGAAGTACTGATTCAAAGCACTAACCACCACCGTGTATCTGCTGGCTCTCCTGTGTCCAGTAGAGTCGAAGAGATATCCTGGACATCTGGTCCTGCTAGGTGTAGAAGTAGAGCTCTCCTCCTCTGCTTTGTGGCACCTGTAGAGGTCTCATCGATAATGAGTCCTTTGCCATCTGCATAAAGCTCAAAAGACGTTAACCAACCACCTCGTCCATCTTGGACCCAACATGGCTGGCTCGCCGAAGCATGCAACATTTTGAATGCCGGTCTTCTCCATCGTAGCTAACTAAAACTTGGGCAACTACCTATTTAAAATGATTCCGTTTGTTATCCTCGTCGCCAATGTTGTATGAACACATTAAGGCTTCTAACTGCGATGTTCACTTTATTGTGTAAAATGGCCGACTGCCGTTTACCCGGGTAATTCCCATAATGCAATGCACATTACATTACCGTATTTACTGGTGTTAAAATCGCACATTACATTACCATATTGATTGGTGTCAAACTCGCAATCAATAAACGACAGTAAGGGTATCAAGATTTATGGAACAAAGGGAAACAAATGTAGGTGAGCTGCAGATCAGCCTTGATAAAATTGAAGGTCGGAGCAGGTAGAGGGCTGAAAGGACTGGTCCCAGTTCAATGTTCTTCTATTCTGTTTTCTTTCTTCTCGTTTAACTTTATCCTAAATTAGATGTCAGCAGACTGGATGAAGAATTCGTCCAGTCGCTCCTATTCTGGGAATTATGTTCCTCACGGAGCAACTCTGCCGTTCCTTCTCCACTTCGAGTTGTGACACAGCTAGAAGCAGAGGAGGTCGGAATTTTACCAGGTTCAAGCATACACAGCAGTACTGCGCAGCAGCCAGCAGAGGGAGCAGGTGAAGTAACACTGCCAAGCGGCCAGAGGAGGGAGCTGCTCTACCAGGTAGTGGAATTATGCCCAGCGGCCAGAGGAGGGAGCTGCTCTACCAGGTGGTGGAATTATGCCCAGCGGCCAGAGGAGTGAGCTGCTCCACCAGGTGGTGGAATTATGCACAGCGGCCAGAGGAGGGAGCAGCTCCACCAGCTGGTGGAATTATGCATAGCGACCAGAGGAGGGAGCTGCTCCACCAGCTGTTGGAATTATGCCCAGCGGACGAGGAGGGAGCAGCAGTACGAGACACATGCCGATCCTGTAGAACAAACATACATGGTTGGAGGGAATTTACCCCAACCCGCTGTGAGTTCAAATCGTCACCTTGTACATTTCAGCCTAGAACGGAGCCCCCTGTGACATGGTAATACCGAGATAAAAAATAGTAATATAAGAACATAAGAAATAAGAACAGGAGTTGGCCATACGGCCCCTCGAGCCTGCTCCACAATTCAATAAGATCATGGACGATGATTGAACTCAACTCCGCTTTCCCGCCCGATCTCCCTATCCTTTGAACCCCCTAGAGTCCAAAAACCTATCTATCTCAGCCTTGAATATACTGAGAGGCTCAGCATTCACAGCTCTCTGTGAATTCCAAAGATGCAAAACCCGCTGAGTGAAGATGTTCCTCCTCATCACAGTCTTAAATGGCCGACCCCTTATCCTGAGACTATGCCCCCTAGTTCTAGAGACTCCAGCCAGGGGAAATAACCTCTCAGCATCTACCCTGTCAATCCCTTTCAAAATCTTGTATGTTTCAATGAGATCACCTCTCATTATAATAAACTCCAGTGAGTATATGCCCAATCTACACAAGCTGCCATCGTAGGGCAGCCCTCTCTTCCCAGGAAACAATCCAGTGACCCTTCGTAGTACCGCCACCAAGGCAATATATCCTTCATTAGATAAGGAAATCAAAACTGTGCCCATTAGTCCAGGTGTGGTCTCAAGAAGGCCCTGTACAACTGCAGCAAGATTTCCTTACAATTACACTCCAACTCCCGTGCAATAAAGGCCAGCATGCCACTTGCTTTTCTTATTGCTTGCTGTGCCTGCATGCTACGTTTCTGTGATTCTTGCACGAGGACACCCTAATCTCTCTGAACACCAACATTTGAAAGTTTCTCAACACTTAAAAAATATTCTGTTTTTCTATTCTTCCTCCCAAAGTGAATAACCTCACATTTACCTCCTTTATACTTCATCTGCCAGCTTACTGCCCACTTACTTAGTCTACATATATATCTTTGCAGACCCTTTGTGTTCTCCTCCCAGCTTCCTGACTCACCTGGCTTTGTATCATCAGCAAACGTGGTTAGAGTACACTCGGTCCTGTCATCTAGGTCATTAATATAGATTGTAAATAGCTGAGGGCACAACACTGATCTTTGCGGCACCCCACTAGTTACAGCCTGCCAAATTTAAAAAAGATCCGTTTATCCCTAATCTCTGTTTTCTGTCCGTTAACTAATCCTCTATCCATGCTACTATATTTCCACCAAACCCATGAGCCCTAATTCTGTGTAATAACCTGTTATGTGCCACTTTATCTAATGCCTTTGGAAATCCAACATCTACTGGTTCCCCTTATCTACCGAGCTAGTTACATACACAAATACCTAATACATTTATCAAACACTATTTCCCTTTCCTAAAAACATGCTAACTTTTCCTAATCATGTTACGAATTTCTTAGTGACTTGATACCAATTTCTTAACAATGGATTCCAGCATTTTCCCGACGACTGAGGTCAGGCTAACTGGCCTGTAGTTCCAGGTTTTTTCTCTCCCTCCTTTCTTGAATAGCGATGTTACATTTGAGACCTTCCAATCCGCTGGGACCATTCCAGAATCTAGGGAATTTTGGAATATCAAAACCAAGACATCAACCATCTCTTAAGCCACCTCTTTTAGAACCCTAGGTTGTAGGTCGTCAGCTGCACGGGATTTGTCGGCTTTTAGTCCCATTAGTTTATCTAATATTGCTTCTCTACTTATATTAATTAGGTTAAGTTCCTCACTTGCTTGGAATACTAGATTAATTACATTGTGGGACAAAGAACAAGGTGGAAAAAGCTCAGAAGTGAACGTTATCTGTTTCATACTGATATCAGGAGAAAGATCAACGCTTAGAATGGACTCCAGGCGGAGTGGTGGTGGTGGAAGCCCGGGAATGATACAGGAAACAACTGGATTAAGCAATGGGGTGAAGACTAGGGTTGTTCTGGAGGGCTGAATTAGGATGGGCTGAACGGCATTCCGCACGGGTAAGGATATTGTGCTCAGTGTGGGTAGATGTGAAAAATGTCCCCCGCCAGTCTCCATTATTATTTAGCTTAATGACTGTTTTCAAACTTAATAACACTGAGACGTCAATCATCCTGGATAATGTGTATCCCTCAAACAACATAACAAAAACAAATTATCTGGTCATTACCGCCTTGCTGTTTGTGGGAGCTTGCTGTGAACAAATTGACTGCCGCGTTTCCTACCTAATGTACAAAAGTGCTTCATTGACTGTAAGCGCTTCAGGACATCCAGTGGTGGTGAAAGGCGCTATATAAATGCAAGTCTTTCTTTTATCTGCTTTGATGAGATAAAAGTCCAGAGCTGGTTGAAGATCGAATTCAAATTCCAGCAAAACCCGTTCACAGTAATTATAGTTTGTTCAGGCGTCTTTAATTCGCAATATTTGCACTCATCCTCTCCCCAAAGCACTTGCGATTCATGCGGATTGATTAAAAAACTTCTCTTTTATCTTTGCAAACGTTTCAAGGGCACTCAGGGTGTTGTGAATTTTTGGAAATCTCTGCCCCAGAGGGCTGTGCATGCTGAGTCTTTGAGTATATTGAAGGCTGAGACAGATACATTTCTGGTCTCTAGGGGAGTCAAGGTAAATGGAGATCGGGCAGGAAGGTGAAGTTAAGGTCGATGATCAGCCATGAACTTATTGAATGGCAGAGCAGGTTCGAGGGTGTCCTGCTCTTATTTCTTATGCTCTGATGTAAGTTCAAGGTGAAATGTCGAGGACAAAATGAGGGCTCGTCCGGGATTTGAACCCAGGCCCTCTCCCATGTTGCAGCCAACAAACACGCATAAATCTAGACCAATGGACCCACTGGTGAAAGCAGGCACACACAAGAGGTGGCCATAATCAAACCATGTGTTGGTCATTCTTGGTAACCAGAGCATTGAGACCGAGACAGCTCTGACTTTGCCTTCTCTACTTGCCTTCTACAGCGCCACACTGCTCCATTCAGACAGTTAATGTGCTGCTAGGATGGTAATGTGCCGAGGCAGGAGGTGCCAATCCCAAGCGCAGCAGCAGAGTTTCTGCATTATTTCAGATTGAGGCCTCAGATTTGGCAATGTATCAGCAAAGGCAGTGAGAAAACATGGAGGCAACAAGTGTTGCAACAACTACCTCAGAAGTGCCCATTCGATTATGTGATTGTGGCCAGTTTTTTTAGGCAGGAGGTTTACTGTCAGTTCATAGTTCCACCAACGTACACTGATCATGTTTTCAGCAACATCCACACATTATGGCAGATTCACTCTTGTCTCACCCGGGGTCGCTGACGCTCGATTGCCAACTCAACCAGTCTGTAAATTGTAACATTAAAAACTCCCTCGCAAACTGCAGTTGCGGGTGGAAGAGGGGGAGGCTGTGACTTCTGACCATATCTCAGGCCAATAAGTGAGGTTTGTATGTCGTTATAAATTAAAAGAGTTCCTACGTAGACCCAGACCGCTCCTATGAGGAACCAGGCACTCCTACGCTGACTCAGAAAGTTCCTTCACAGAACAAGGCAGCACCTACCCTGACACAGGGAACACCACCACAGACACAGACTTTCGTTCACAGACCTAGACATTTCCTCTGCTGACCCAGAGCACACCTATACAGACCCAAGAGCTCATACACAGATCCTTTCAGTGCGATATAGAACAGGACAGCTCCGACCTTGACCCATCGACTAAGAGCACCTACACAGACAGAGAGTGTTCCTACTTGGGCGCAGCAAGTTCCGAGACAGGAATATATTCCCCCTAGACGGACCCAGACAGCTCCTTTTGGGGATCCAGACAGCTGATTTCGCAGACCAACACAACAACAGAATCAAAAGCTCCAACACAAATTTAGATAGCTCCCACACTGATGCAGGGAGCTCCAACAAAGGCTGAAACTCTCCTACACAGACCCAAATGCTCATACACAGACGGGAACAACTCCTACTTATTCCCAGATAGCTCTGACACTGACCCACTCAGCTCCACCCCTGAGACATGGAGCAGCAACACAGACCCAGACACCTCTGACACTGACCCACTCAACTCCATCCCTGAGACAGTGGGCAACAACACAGACCAAGACTGCTCCGACTCTGACCCACTCAGCTCCATCCCGAAACGGGGAGCTGCAACACAGACCCAGACTGCTCCGACACAGATTCACTCAGCTCCATCCCTGAGACAGGGAGCTGCAACACAGACCCAGACAGCTCCGACACTGTCAAAATGTGCTCCACCCCTGAGACAGGGAGCAGCAACAGAGAGAGCTTCTTCATAGAAGCCAAAGAATAATACTGCAGATGGGAGAACAAAGTGAGTGTTGGTCCTATAAAGAGTGAGTCTGCGGAATTAATAATGGAAAATAAGGAGATGGCCATTGAATTGAGCAGGTATTTTGCATAGCTCTTCACTATAGAGGATACAAGTAACATCCCAGAAATAGCTGTAAATGAAGAAATGGAAGGGAGGGAGGAACTCAAGAAAATTATAATCACCAGGGAAGTGGTGCTGAGCAAATTTTTGGAACTGCAGCTGACAAGTCCTCGGTCCTCATGGACTTCATCCTAGAGACTTAAAATAAGTCGCTAGTGAGATAGTTGATGCGTTGGTTTTAATTTTCCAAAATTCCATTTTTCGGGGGAGGTTCCATTAGATTGGAAAATAGCTAATGTAACTCCTGTATTCAAAAGGGGAGGGAGACAGAAAGAAGGAAACCACAGGCCAGTTAGCATAACATCTGTCATAGGAAGATGTTAGAAGCTATTATTAAAGATGTTATAGCAGGGCACTTATAATAATGTCAAAGTAATCAGGCAGAGTAAAAATGTTTTTGTGCACGGGAAATCATGTTTAACCAATTTATTGGAGTTCTTTGAGGAAGGAACACGTGCTGTGGATAATGGGGAATCGGTGGATGTAGTGTACTTAGATTTCCAGACGGCATTTGAAAAGGTGCCACATTAAAGGTTATTGCAGAAAATAAAAGCTCATTGTGTAGGGGGTAACTTATTCGCATGGATAGAAGATTGGCCAACTAACTGAAAACAGAGAGTAGGCATAAATCGGTCATTTTCTGATTGGCAAGATGTAAAGATTGGTGTGCTGCAGGGATCAGTGCTGGGGTCTCAACTTTTTACTATTTATGGAAATGTCTTGGATGATAGGACCAAAGGTATTGTTGCTGAATTTACGGATGACACAAGGATAGGTAGGAAAGTAAATTGTGAAGAGGACAAACGAGGATCTAAATGGATATACATAGGCTAAGTGATTGGGCAAAGATCCGGCAAATGGAGTATAATGTGAGAAAATGTGAAGTTGTCCATTTGGGCAGGAAGACTAAAAAATAAGCATATTTTCTAAATGGTGAGCGATTGCAGAGGTATCTGGGTGTCCTAGTGCCTGAATCGCAAAAGCTTAGTATGCAGGCACAGCAAGTAATTAGGAAAGCTAATAGGATGTTATCGTTTATTGCGAGGGGAAATGAATAAAAAAGTAGTGAGGTTATGCTTCAGTTACACAGGGCATTGGTGAGACCACATCTGGAGTACTGTGTACAGTATTGGTCTCCTTATTTAAGGAAGGATGTAAATGCGTTGGAAGCAGTTCAGAGAAGGTTTACTAGACTAATACCTGGAATGGGCGGGTTGTCTTATGAGGAAAGGTTGGACAGGCAAGGCTTGTATCCGCTTGAGTTACGAAGAGTATACGATCCTGGGGGGTCTGGACAGGGTGGATGTAGAGGGGATGTTTCCTCTTGTGGGAGAATCTAGAACTTGGGGTCATTGTTTAGAAATACGGGGTCGCCCAATTAAGGCAGAGATGACGAGAATTAAATTTCTCACAGAATATCGTGGCTCTTTGCAACTCTCTTGCTCAGAGGACGGTGGAGGCAGAGTCTTTAAATATTTTAAGACAGAGGTAGATAGATTCTTGGTAAGTAAGGAGGTGAAAAGTTATCGGGTATAGGAGGGAATGTGGAGTAATCAGATCAACCATGATCTTATTGAATGGCGGACCGGGCTCGAAGGGCCGAGTGGCCTGCTCCTGCTCCTAATTTGTATGTTGGTATGTAAGTATTCTGGACATCTAAATAAGAACAGAAAATGCGGGAATCATCGACAGGCAGCATCTGTGGAGAGAGAAACTAAGTTACTGTTTCAGGTCGATGTACTTTTGTCAGCTTCTTCATGACTCTGCTTCCAGCTACAGCATAGACCAGAGATGAAACCTCGACCTTTCCTGTTCTTTGTGGCTCAGTACCACACCAAGTGAGATCAGCGAACGCACCACAAGCCGCAGAATGATTCTGGGCCATCCTTTGTTTATTCATTCCTGGGATGTGGGCGTCGCTGGCAAGGACATCATTTATTGCCAATCCTGGTCTGTGTGGGACTCAGTAACAGATCGGGCGATATCTGCCTAATCAACACAGGCCAGGGATGAAGCCTGGGCAATCCTGATTTGGATGGCTCAGTGGTACACCTCGTGAGATGATGTAACATGTCACAGGTTGCGGGAGAGGCCTGGGCCTATCCTGCTCCATGTGTCTCAGTACCGTACAAGTGAAGTGAAGTAACAAACCATAGGATGGAAATTAAGCATGTGCCCAAACTGCTTTGTGCAGCTCAATACCATTCTGGGTGAGATAAGTTAATGCAGTGCAGGCCGGGGATGAACCCTAGGCACGGCCTACTCTGCGTGGCTCAATCTCCCACTTCGTCAGATGATCTAAGATAAAATAATCGGGGAATGGAGCCGAGCCCCTCACTGTGTAGCTCTGTATTACGCAGGATAACATCAGCAAGCTCAGCACAGGCCTGGGATGAAGCCTTGGCTAAGCCTGCTCTGTGTGGGGCTCAGTACCATACTGGGGGAGATGAACTAACACAGCACAGGCCTGGGATGAAGCCTTGGCCCAACCTACTCTGTGTGGAGCTCAGTACCATACTGGAGGAGGTGAAATAACACAGCACAGGCCTGGGATGAAACCTTGGCCCATCCTGCTCTGTGTGGGGCTCAGTACCATACTGGGGGAGATGAACTAATACACCACAGGCCATGAATAAACTAGGCCTTTACGCTCTGAGGTTCAGTTTCACACCAGGTGAGATTAGTTAACTCACCACAGGGCGGCAATGGAGTCAAGACCCTTCCTTCTCTGCAAGGTTCAGTACCACACCCAATGAGAGCAATTAATATACCGCAGGCCAGGAATGGATCCTGGACCCTTCCTTCTCTTCTAAGATCAGTACCTCACCGAATGAGATCAGCTAACTCACCACAGGCTTGGAATGAAAACTGGGCATCTCCTGTTATGTTTGGGACTCTGTACTACACCACATGAGACCTAACTCAACATAGGCCTCGGATGAAGCCTGGTGTCTTCCTAACGAGTACACATCATAGCACACCTCGTGAGATGAACTAGCATACCACAGGCTGGGACCGGAGCATGGGCCCCACCTGTCTGGCATGGTTCAGAACAACACTATGTGAGATCAGCTATCTCAGCACAGGCCGCGGATAGAATCTTGTCTCTTTCTGCTCTCTGTGGCTCAGTAGAACACCTCGTGAGATGAACTTATTTATAAACACTTCAGTATATTTCACTCTAACACTGTGAGGCAGCTTTCTGTGTATGTAAAGAGTGTAATTTATTAATTTTTCTCTTGGATCTAACAGGGCAACTGACGGGAGTTTTTGTGCTGAGGATTTGGGGTTGAGTTTTGATTCCCGCCCCCTTTTGGATTATAGAGTGAATGAGAGAGAGATAAGCAGTGAAAGATGGGATGGTGGAAAACTTTGATCATGAACCTGATTCAAAGTGGCTCCAAGTAAAAGATAATATGAAGCTATCATCAGCAGATTATTAACAAAACATGAGCTCCGAGATCTGGTCGGGTCCCATTCCGCTGAAGTGAGGAATGAGCGGGGAGGATAAATCCACCCGGGTTTCGATTTTCCTCTAAGAGAATGACACAAAATCCGACATTCTGTGAGGCAAAGAGTGTTCAGTTGGGAGAAGTTAGAGCCAAAGGCCCCAGGTTCTACCCTGGGTGTCGGTAGATTTTATTTTGTGTCTCCTTTTTAAGGGGAGAGAATCCGAGGGAAGATTTTCCACCCTGACCCACCTTCTCTCAAACCAATGGGTCTGAAACCAGATCGGATTTTCAGCCTGAACACAGAGACATGTACACCCCCTGTTTAGAGCGAATGAATCTTCACTGAGCACTGTCTGGAAATATTTGCTTGAGAATGTTTTCTTGTTATGTAGATGGAGTGGAGGGGCAGATGCGATGAGCTGTTCACATGAGTGGATTGGAAGGGGGCGAATGAGAAAGGGGCAGGGAGATGATGGGAGTGAGAGGGGCAGCGAATAGGCTGCGGTCAAACGAGCAGAAAGAGTGAAGATCAGGAGAGCAGTATAGTCTGGAAACAAAGAGTAAGTGAGGAACAGTCAGTGTGGTGTTTATAATGTCGGGCTCAGGGATCGGTCACTCATTGGGTCTGCGGGGATTGTCCAGAGATTATGTTCGTACATTCTTAGAATGATATAATACAGAACGAGGCCATTTGGCCCTTTTTGCCTGTGCTGGCTCTTTGTTAGAGCTATAGATCAATGTTCGCTCTTTCCAACAGCTCTGTAAATGTTTCACTCCCAGTAGTCATCCAACTCCATTTTGAAAATTACTATTGGTTCTGCTTCCACCAACCTTTCAGGCAGTGCATTCCAGATCACAAGTCGCTGTGTAAAAATTGTTCCTAATATCAACTCTGGCTCTTTAGCCAATCAGCTTCAATCTGTGTCCTCCGGTTATTAACACTTCTGCCACTGGAAACAGATTCTCCTTATTTACGATCACGAAAGCTTCCATGACTTTGTACACATCTGTCAAATCTCCTCTTAGCATGCTTTGGTCTGAACAAGCCAACTTCCCCAGTGGCTCCACATATCTGAAGTCCCTCATCCCTGGAAAATTTCTAGTAACTCTTTTCTGCTCATGTACTCCCTCCCTCTCATAAATAATTAAACTGAAATGGTTATAGGGAAATGCACGATCAGAGTAAAAGGGAGAGTCATAACGTCATAGCGTCATAACGGCACAGAAGGAGGCCATTCTGCCCTTCCAGCCCGTGTCATCTCTCTGTAGAGCAATCCGCTCAGGCCCATTCCCCGCTCTGTCCCTGCAGCACTGCACGTTTGTTTCCCTCAAGTGCCTATCCAGTCTCCCCTTGAAAACATTGAGTGTCTCCGCTTCCACCACTTCCATTTGCAGAGAATTCCAGGTCATCCGCCCTGTATATCTTGCCCATAACCTTAAAGCTATGTCCCCTAGTTCATATACCTTCAACTATACGGAACAGCTTTTCCCGGTCTAGCCTATCTAACCCGACATAATCTTGCACACCTCCATCATTCACCCCTCAACCTTCTTTGCTCAAATGAAAACAAATCCGGCTTCTCCAACCTGTCCTTGTAGCTAAGATCCCCCATCCCCAGAACCATTCTGGTAAATCTCCTCTGCATCCTCTCAAGGGCCTTCACATCCTTCCTAAAGTGTGGTGGCCAGAACTGGACGAAATACGACCAGTTGTGGCCTAACCAGTCCTATAAAAATGTTCCGCATAACTTCTCCACTTTTGTACTCAATACCTCTAATAATGAAGCCAAAGATCCCATCTGCTTTGTAAACCACTCTCTCAATATGTCTTGACACCTTAAACGTCCTATGCACATTGACTCCATGGTCGCTCTGTCCCAACACACTCTTTGAACCTGTGCCATGATGTGTATATTACCTCTCCCTGTTTCTTCTGCCAAAATGCATCACCTCACACTTCACTCTATTGAATTCCAGCTGCCACTTTTCTACCCATTCTGCTAGCCTTTCTACATCCTGTTGCAGTCCATTGATATCATCATCACTGTTTGCCACACCCCCAACTTTGGTGTCATCGGCAAATTTAGAAATTCTACTCTGTATTCCAATATCCAGGTCATTTTTATATATCAAAAAGCAGTGGCCCCAGCACTGATTCTTGGGGAACACCACTGTCTGCCATCCTCCAATCTGAAAAAAAAACCATTTACCACATCTCACTCTTTTCTGTCCTGAAGCCAATTCCATATCCAAGCTGCCACTGATCCACCTATTCCATGAGCCTCAATTTTGTTAACCAGCCTTCTATGTGGTACATTATCAAACGCCTTCCGAAAATCCATGTCGACAACATCCATTGCATTCCCTTCATCAATCCTCCCAGTTCCTTCATCAAAAAATTAAATTCGATTTGTCAAATATGATCTGCATTTAAAAATCCATGCTGGTTCTCCTTAATTAGCATAAACCTCTCCGAGTGCCCGTTAATTTTTTACTTGATTATTGTTTCGAAAACTTTATCCACCACTGATGTAAAACTGACCAGCCTGTAGTTAGTAGGATTGTCCTTATACCCATTCTTGAACAAGGATATCACATTTGCCACATTCTAATCCTCAGACACCTCGGCTGCATCTAGGGAAGATTAAAAAATTATGGCAAACCCTTCTGCTATCTCCTCCCCCAATTCCCTTTGCAATCCGGGATGCAAGCCACCTGGACCAGGCGACTTGTCCACTGTAATCGCACACAGACTTTCCATTACATCCTGTCTATCAATTTTCTTCCCTTCCGTTAATTTTACCTTTTCCACTTCTACCGATATTTTGTCCGCATCCACCTCCTTAGTAAACACTCATTGGGCATTGTAGCCTTGCACTGCGCCTGTAAGCATACATCACCGTCATTATCCTTAATAGGCCCCACCTCACCTCTTACTACTCGCTTACTGTTTACGTGCCATTAGATGATTTTAAGTGTTCACTTTTAACTTAACCGCCATTCTACTCTCGTATTATCTCTTTGCCAATCGTATTTTCATCTTCACATCCGCTCACAAATGAATAAGTAGTGAGCAAAATGGATGTGAATGTTTTGCAGGTAAAACTATCGGAGGATCAGAGCTTTTTTATCGATCAGTGAGAGTAATCCACCCCTCTCTCATGCTTGTGTGGGTCGGTTTACTTCTAAACCAGGAAATTGAGAGGAAGCTGGTTCATGATTGTAGAATAAGATGTGCACCTGTGGCGGAGTCCAAATCCGGACATAACAGAGAGACAAAGGGGGTTGACGTAAGCTCGGGTAGCTCAGTCGGTAGGGTATAAGATTTTTTAATCTCAGCGTGGTGCTTTCGATACCCACTTTGGGTGGCTCTAATATAGTTATATTATTACATCGTTAAATGGAACTACTTGTTACATCGTTAAATGGAACTACTTTGGTTAGTGTATTTATATTGCTATGTGGCACACTGTGAAAGGCAGTGCGCAGTGCAAGGTCGGAGATCTTGTATCACTCCAGACCATGCGGCAGCAACATCATGAAAGCAAGAATACAACTGAGTGAAAGTCGTAAAGTAAATGAGTTAAAAGTGTCTGTAATACACAGTCATAAGAACACAAGGAGACACAACATGGTGGCGCCGGTATAAGTGAGTACAACTTGCGCCATACGAACTATGAATAAGACAAAAAGTGAATATATGTGCTGATCGAGAGTGCTGGTGTTTGTGGTGATTGAGCGTGAATCGTACGGGCAACTAAGATGGCGGCTGCCACTGCACTGACTGCGCAAATGAAACCCTCATGAACTAGGAAGCCGACGATATAGTAGAGGCATTCCGCAAGTTCAAACTGAAATGTGACCTTACATTCAAAGGCTTCCTGATGGGTACTGCCAACGAAGAAAAGGTTAGCTACATTCTGTTGTGGACAGGAGAAAGAGGTCTAGATTTGTTAAATAGCTGGAGTTTGACTGAAGAGGAAAAGGAAAACCCTGCGACAATCTTCGAGAAATTCAGCAACCATCTAGAGCCTAAATCCAATCTCCATATACAGAGATACAAATTCCAGAGTCTAAGACAGGAACCCGCTGAAAGAGGTGACAATTTCCTGACAAGGCTGAGAAATGAAGCCAACAAGTGTGCATTTAAGGAAATGGAGGAAAGGCTTTTGGACCAGCTGCTCAGGGGATCAGTGCATGCAGAGGTACAAAAAGCCCTGATAGGGAAAGAAAAGCTCGAAATAACAGAGGCTATAGATACTGCGAGAGCTCATGAAGCCATGAAGCAGCAAATGATAACGCTGTTTTCTCAAACGGCTGACATGCGGACGGCTTCTGAGATGGAAACAGAGTGGATATAGTGAGAGAAAAGTACAACACATCAAAGACATGCACATGGCAACGGGTGAAACATCTACAGAAACTGTGGAAGACCGCACATTTATACAGAGAGGAGGAAATGTCCAGCATATGGAGCAAGCTGCAATGCACGTGGCAAACTAAACCACTGGGAAAAGAGGTATAGAACGAAGAAAGAAGGAAAATACATCAAAAACAAAGGCGGGCAGCAGAACCAGAGAAAGAAACACAATATCCATGCCGTGGATGAATAGGATGATGATGATTATGGTCATGACAATACAATAAACATCGAAACCATAAAGATACAGCTTCATGAGATGTCCAGAGCGGAAAATACTCCGAAGAGAGAATTGCACACCATAATCCAAATCGAAAAGAGGGTCATAGGTCAGCTCACAACCATCAACTTAAAGTTAAAGCTGGACACAGGGGTTCAGAGCAAAATTCATTGAGACTGTACCAGCAGATCAATCCCGAAAACTTGAGAGAAGATGGCTACCCGAAAAAGGGTTGTTTAAAGGCAAGTAATGTCACGCTGACAGCATACGGGGGGAGTGAGAATAAACAACTCGGAACAACCTTTGTCAAACGGACACATAAAAGAAGGAACATCAACTGCATGTTCTATGTCACCGACACTGAGGGGACAGCGATCCTGGGATTAAACATCTGCGAGAAGTTGAGATTGATCTTAGTGAATCAGGAGCTAATGGCAACGTCAGTGAGGAGAGACAGCAACACCCCACTGGAGAATCGCCCACAAATCAAGAGTAAAAAAGACTTGATATACCTGCATCCGGAATGTTTCGATGATACAGTGGGATGTTTTGGAGATTTCCAATACCACATCACCATTGATCCAGAGGTAAAGCCCGTTATCCATGCTCCACGAAAAGTACCCATCGAGCTGAAGACAAAGCTTAAAAGAGAGCTAAAGGAGATGGAAGAAAAGGGAATGGTCGTAAAGGTCACTGAACGTACAGACTGGGTAAACTAAATTGTGGTACGAGAAAAGCTAAACGGGCAGCTCAGAATATGTTTGGACCCCAAAGATCTAAACCAGGTGACAAAGAGGGACCACTATCCCACCCCAACGCTAGAGGAGATTACGCCATCACTGGCAGGAGCCAAGCTTTTCTCAAAACTGGATGCCAGAAATGGATATTGGAACGTGAAGTTGGATGAGGAATCAACAACACTGACAACATTCAACACCCCATTTGGGCGTTGCAAATTCCTGCGGCTATCATTCGGTTTAAAGGTCAGGCAAGATATCTTTCAACAGAAAGTAGACGAGACATACAGAGGCTCTGGAGGAGCTATAGGAATAGCTGATGATATTCAGATCTATGGAGCAGATGAAAGAGACCATGATATGCACCTACATGAGGCCATGGAGAGTAGTAGGAAGGCTGGCATCACGTTAAATGCCGATAAGTGCATAGTTAAAGTCAAGGAATGCCAATTCTTCGGTATCATTTACACACCAGAGGGAGTCAAGCCAAGTCCTGAGAAGATTGCGGCAATTGCTGAAACAAAACTACCCAAAGATAAGAAAGAGCAGAGGAGTTACCTCGGCTTGGTCCAATACATCAGTTCTTTCATCCCAAACATGTCAGACCATACAACAAACCTCAGAGAGCTAATGAAAGAAGACGCCAAATACCAGTGGTCTGAATCACATGAAAGGAATTTCAAACAACTTAAAGAATTGTTGTGCAAAGAAACAAGTCTGTCATATTATGACAGAATAAAATCAGTCACTCTACAAGTAGATGCTTCTACCAGAGGGCTAGGGGCAGCTCCTGTGCAGGAAGGAAAGCCAATAGCTTTAGCATCACAGGCCTTGACATCAGCTGAGACGAGATACGCCAACATAGAAAAAGAACTATTAGCAGTAGTGTATGGATGCGAGAAATTCCATTCAAACCTGTATGGAAGGCAGTTTACAATAGAGAGTGACCATCGTCCACTAGAACAGATCTATAAGAAGAATCTGTGCAAAGCACCTGCAAGACTGCAAAGACTACTTCTAAGGCTCCAACCCTATGACTTCACGCTTAAATATGAGCCAGGAAAGGAAATGGTGCTAGCACATGCGTTGTCTCTATTGTCACCATATGAGAAACACGAGGTGGAGGGTCTAACAGTGAAAATCCACCACCAATGAGTGTTACCCCTACAAAGCTCAGTCAAATCAGAGATGAGACTAGCAATGATGAGGAATTGCAACTACTCACACAACAAGTGATACAGGGGTGGCCGGAAAGAATCCAGCAGGTACAGATGACAATTCATCAATACTGGACGATTAGAGATGACATCGCAATAGAAGACGGTATTCTCCTTGCTGGATCGAGGATTATCCTGCCAAAGATGATGCAGACAGAACATTTCCATCTAATACACGGAGGCCACATGGGAATGGAGAAATGCAAGCTGAGAGCCAGATCAGCTGGTAACTGGATAGGCATGTACAAAAATATCGAACAGATTATTTCTGCATGTGGTATATGCCAGAAGTACAAAAATGCACAAAAGAAAGAGGAAATGATACCTAGCGAAATAACATCAAGACCATGGCATACTGTTAGGGCAGATCTCTTCATGTGCAATCAAGAATGGTATCTCATAGTGACAGATTATTATTCCAAGTTTCCTTTTGTGAGAAGGATGAAAGATCTGAGAGCCACAACCAGCACCAGAATTGCAAAGAGCTTGTTTGCTGAACAAGGAATTCCGGAAAAGGTAATCTGTGACAATGGAACCCAGTTCACATCGAGTGAATTCAGAGCTCTGGTAGAAAAGTATGGGTTCAAAATAGTAACCTCATCTCCACTATTCCCAAGTGGACACGAGTTCATCGAAAGAGAGATCCAGACTGTCAAGGGAGCTCTCATCAAAAGTAGTGAGATGGGGGAAGACCAAGACCTTGCCCTCCCATCACTCAGATCAACATCACTGAAAGCAGACATGAAATCACCTGCAGAATTGCTGCATGGGAGGAAGTTGAAGACGACCTTACCAGAAAAAATACATCCTCCCCAGGACCAGGAGGACTTCAGACAGAAGCTGGCAGAAGCACAAGTCGTTGGGAGCAAATATTACGACAAACATGCAAAGATGTTTCCAGAATAGCTGAATGGGCAATCAGTGCATGTGCAAGACCCGTTGTTGAAAACCTGGAATCCAGCCAAGGTCATTGGAAAAGCTGATACTCCAAGATCTTACTTCGTAGAGACCGAACTTGGTAACCAATACAGATGGAACAGACTCCACATCAGATCTTCACCTGAACTGGTTAAGCAGCAGACAACATCAGCAACATTGACAACAGCAGCTACCAGAAGCAGTACAATACCAGAAAAAAGCGCCAGAAATCAAACAACCACGAGCATGCACACTCCAACTGCAAGTGCGACAGCAACAACAAGAAGAGCGGAACACACCAAAACACTGCAGAGATGAGTGGTCACCACCAAATCCACAAGATGGAGGAACAACATCCAACCACCTGAGCGATATCACGAATAAGAAAAGAAAACTCACGATTCTTTGTATTTGATAATAATAGTTTAGTTATAATATTTTTTAAATTAAATTAAATTTTATGTTTAATTTTTTTGAGAAAAAGGGATGTTACATCGTTATATTATTATATCGTTAAATAGAACTACTTGTTACATCGTTATATGGAACTACTTTCGTTAGTGTATTTATATTGCTATGTGGCACACTTAGAAAGGCAGTGCACAGTGCAAGGTCGGACATCTTGTATCACTCCGCACCATGCGGCAGCAACATTATAAAGGCAAGAATACAACTGAGTGAAAACACTAAACTAAATGAGTTAAATGTGTCTGTATTACATAGTAATAAGAACACAAGGAGAGACAACAGCGACTAATTTTTAGGCTGATTTCGCAGGTGATCCCAAGCTCTGAATTCCCGCAGAGTTCTATGTGTATTTTACATGATTTAAATGCGACAATTGTATCAGAAAATATCTCCCTGATTCGGGACACTTATCTCCCCAGCATCTCGCTGCTAAAGATTGAAATTTATATAATTTCACCTGCAGCTCGGGGTTTGTGCTCTGTAAATTTTATTTAAATACTTCAGGTTATTTCACACCGTCTCCAACCCTGTGAGGTCTCCCCTAGTGCGTCAGTTTCTGATGTGTATAAACACTTCAGCAGAACATTAACATAACCTGAGCTCTGACATCTGGGCTGGTCCCATTCCCCCCAAGTGAGGAATGAGCAGAGCTACAATTCAACCCGGGGGTATATTTTCTTCCAAAAAAATGAAGCAAGGATTACTTTGATGTGAGTCTAGACTAGCTCAGTTGGTAGAGTGTTAGTCTGAAGTTCTAATGACCCTGGGTTTTGGCAGTTTTTAGTTATTTTGTCTCTTTCTTTGGCCCGATTATCGAACTGAACGATTCACGCTGAAGTTATTTATCCACCACTGAATGATTGGGTTTGAATAGAGAGTCATCAATGATGGGAAATATTTATATCGACAGTATTTAGCTTCTTTTTCACTATCTCCTTCTGGCTTTTCGCTGTTTTTTTCTCTCGGTGCTGGTTGAACATTTGATTTGATGCATTTGTACTAAACTGATACATTTTGCACATCCCGGGGCGGTCAGACACGCTCTATCTATCTGTTACTACTTGCAGCCATTAACAGGAACAGGCAGCAAGTTAAAAGTTTATCAGCAAACCGAAGAAAGACAAATAAACAGAAAGTTGTGTTACTCCGTCCAGTGCAAAGGTGCAATAGATGTTATTCAAATTACATTGCCCTGACATTGTGTGTGGATTTAATTTAGTAAAGTCTGGATGTTGCATGTAACGAATATTACGAAAAACCGTTAATGCAAGGAACAAGCTTTTGCTCCAGTTATTCTGATGCTGTTAGCAACAAAGTCCAATCAACCAGCCAGAAAGTTGGATCTGGAGTGGTTTTGAGCCACTCGCTGGGCGGTTTGTGTTTCACTTCTCACACTGGGTGTCAGAGTTATTCTACAGTCAGCACACCCCGTCTCTTAAACATTGTTCCAATAGAAAATAATGGGCCGGATTTTTGGACCCCCACGGGTTTGTAAGAGTTGTGTGCACACCCATAGGGGCCGCGAAAATACTGGGTTCAGCATGCGCTAAACCCAGCCCTTGCGATCTGTCAAGAGCCCTCTTGTCACATCATCCACCTCCCAGGCAAAAGGGCCTCTGCGGGCAGAGAGTGGCGCTTTCTGCAGAACTTCCGCCCATTGAAAACCTTTAAATACCTTATGCGTGCCAGTTTTTAAAAAAATTGTTTCACTGATCTAAAGTTTTAAAATAGTTTTAATAAATGTAAGTTTATTTTTCGGCCCATAGAAACATTTCATTATTTGTTTCAAAAAATTATATTTTGTTTAAAATATTTAATTTGAAATCATTATAATTAATTATAAATATGCAATTTTTTAAAAGTTATTTAATGTTTTACTGTTTATTTAACTGACCCTCTTTCATACTTTTGACAGATCTGTGCGTAGAGAACATTTAAAATTCTGAAGAAGGATTCCCTTCATTCATTGGTTCCCCATGGCACACGTCATCCCAGGCATTCTTGCGAACCGCATGCTGCCCTGGAATACCTGGGCCTCTGAGCATTTCATAGAGCAGATGCCCTGGATCGAAGTCTCGGGACCTACGTAGCTCACACGTAATCTGGTTATTATAACATTGCTGTTTTTGGGAGCTTGCTGTGTGCAGGTTGGCTGCTGCCATTCCCACATTACATCTGTGACTATAATTCAGAAAGCACTTAATTGGCTGTTAAGTGCGTTGGGATGTTCAGTGGTCGGGAAAGGCGCTGTATAAATGCAAGTCTTTCTTTTGTTTAAGGAAGACAACAGATTATGGGTTGTAGCTAATACCGAGGAAAGCTGCGATAAAGTGCATGAAAATGTTAATAAACTTGCAGAATGGGCGCATACATCGCAAATTAATTTCATACAGCTAAGCATGAGGTGGTGCATTTTGGTAAGGGGAACAAGGGGGCCACTTATTCCTTGGAAAATCAGACGCAAATTGGGGGAGCAAATGGATCTAGTGGTAAAGGTTCACAAATCATTTAAAGTAGCAACGCAGGTTAGCAGGGCCATAAAATGCAAACAAAGTACGGGGGTTCATTTCTACAGGAATGGAATTCAAAATCAGAACAGTTATGTTAAGCCTATATAGAACATTGGTTAGGCCGCACTGTGAAAAGTTCTGAGCTCCTTGGTACTACAAGGATAACGAGGCTCTGGGGAAGTTACAAGAAAGATTTACAAGGATGTCCAGAACGGGTATGTTATAGCAATGAGGAAAATTAAACAGGCTGGGGAATTTTTATCTCGAAAATAGAAGGGTAAGGGACAATCCAATAGCGGTATTGGAAATTAAGAGGCTGCTTGATATGGTAGACATACAGAAGATGCTGACACTTGTATGTGTGTGCCTGTGTGGTGTGTATATGGTGTGTGTGTTTGTCTGTGTGTTGTGTGTGGTGTGTGTGTGTGGTGTGATTGTGTATGGTGTGTGTGTTTGTGTGTGTGTGTGTGGGTGGTGTGTTTGTGTGTGTGTATGGTGTGTGTGTGGTGTGTGTGTGGGTGGTGTGTCTGTGTGTTTGTTTCTGTGTGTGTGGTGTTAGTGGTGTGTGTGTGGTGTGTGTGTGGTGTGTGTGTGGGGTGTGTGTGTGGTGTGTGTGTGGTGTGTGTGTGTGGTGTGTGTGGGGTGTGTGTGGGGTGTGTGTGGGGTGCGTGTGGGGTGTGTGGTGTGTGGTGTGTGTGTGATGTGTTTGTGGTGTGTGTGGTGTGTGTGTGGGTGGTGTGTCTGTGTGTGTGTGGTGTGCGTAAGGTGTGTCTGTGGGGTATGTGTGTGTGTGTGCTGCGTGTTTGGTGTGTGTGTGTAGTGTTTGTGGTGTGTGTGTGATGTGTGTGTGGTGTGTCTGTTGTGTTTGTTTGTGTGTGTGTGTGTTTGTGTGCGTGTGTGTGTTTGAGTGTGTGTGTGTGTTTGTTTGTGTGTGTTTGTGTGTGTGTGTGTTTGTGTGTGTGTGTGTGGTTGTGTGTGTGTGTGGCTTTGTGTGTGTGTGTTTGTGTGTGTGTGTGTTTGTGTGTGTGTGTTTGTGTTTGTGTGTGTGTGTGTGTTTGTGTGTGTGTTTGTGGTGTGTGTATGGTTGGTGTGTGTGTTTGTGTGTGTGTGGTGTGAGTGGTGTGTGTGTGGTGTGTGTGAGTGTGTGGTGTGTGTGTGGGTGGTGTGTCTGTGTGTGTGTTTCTGTGTGTGTGGTGTTAGTGGTGTGTGTGTGCGTGTGTGTGTGGTGTGTGTGTGGTGTGTATGTGTGTGGGTGGTGTGTTTGTGTGTGTTTGTGGTGTGTGTGTAGGTGGTGTGTGTGTTTGTGTGTGTGTGTTGTGTATGTGTGGTGTGTGTCTGTGTGTGGTGTGTGTGTGGGTGGTGTGTCTGTGTGTGTGTTTGTGTGTGTGTGGTGTTAGTGGTCTGTGTGTGTGTTTGTGTGTGTGTGTGTGGTGTGTGTGGTGTGTGTGTGGGTGGTGTGCCTGTGTGTTTGTTTGTGTGTGTGTGGTGTTAGTAGTGTGTGTATGTGTGGGGTGTGTGTGTGTTGTTGGTGTGTGTGGTGTGTGTGTGGGGTGTGTGTGTGTGTGGTGTGTGTGTGGTGTGTGTGTGGGGTGTGTGTGTGTGTGTGGTGTGTGTGTGGTGTGTCTGTGGTGTGTGTGTGGTATGTGTGTGTGGTGTGTTTGTGGTCTGCTTGTGGAGTGTGTGTGTGGCTGGTGTGTTTGTGTTTGTGTCTGCTGTGTGTGTTTGTGTGTGTGTGTGTTTGTGTGTGTCTGTTTTTGTGTGTGTGTGTGTTTGTGTGTGTGTGTTTGTGTGTGTGTGTGTGTTTGTGTGTGTGTGGGTTTGTGTGTTTGTGTGTGTTTGTTAGTGTGTGTGTTTGTGTGTGTGTGTGTGTTTGTGTGTGTGTGTTTGTGTGTGTGTCTGTTTTTGTGTGTGTGTGTGTTTGTGTGTGTGTGTTTGTGTGTGTGTGTGTGTGTTTGTGTGTGTGTGGGTTTGTGTGTTTGTGTGTGTTTTTTAGTGTGTGTGTTTGTGTGTGTGTGTGTGTGTTTGTGTGTGTGTGTGTTTGTGTGTTTGTGTGTGTGTGTGTTTGTGTGTTTGTGTGTGTGTGTTTGTGTGTGTGTGTGTGTGTTTGTGTGTGTGTTTGTGTGTGTGTCTGTGTTTGTATGTGTGTGTGTGTGTGTGTTTGTGTGTGTGTGTGTTTGTGTGTGTGTGGGTTTGTGTGTTTGTGTGTGTTTGTTAGTGTGTGTGTTTGTGTGTGTGTGTGTGTGTTTGTGTGTGTGTGTGTTTGTGTGTTTGTGTGTGTGTGTTTGTGTGTTTGTTTGTGTGAGTTTTTGTGTGTGTTTGTGTGTGTGTGTTTGTGTGTGTGTGGTGTGTGTGTGGTGTGTGTGGGGGGTGTGTGTGTGTGTGGTGTGTGTGTGGTGTGTGTGTGTGCGTGTGTGGTGTGTGTGTGGTCTGTGTGTGTGGTTTGTGTGTGGTCTGCTTGTGGTGTGTGTGTGTGGCTGGTGTGTTTGTGTTTGTGTGTGGTGTGTGTGTGGGTGGTGTGTCTGTGTGTGTGTCTGTTTGTGTGTGGTGTGAGTGGAGTGTGTGTGTGTGGTGTGTGTGTGGGTGGTGTGTCTGTGTGTGTGTTTG